>NW_015170994.1:24977-32853 GCF_001447785.1 Gekko japonicus | reverse complement strand
GAGCGTCGTACTGGGACCTGGGAGAGCCAGGTTCGAATCCCCACGCGTGCCACGGAAGCTGGCTGGGTGTCCGTAAGCCAGTCACACCCTCTCAAGCCTAACCTACCTCACAGGCTTGTTGCGAGGATAAAACAGAAGGGGAGGAGGAGGAGGAGGATGTGAACCGCCTTCTGTCCCCATTGGGGATAAAGGTGAAATGAAGTAGATGAAGTAAATAAATTAAGTAAATAAAAATGGTGGTGGGGGGTGTCCCTCCGTGATCGACGAGCCCACGGGAGTTTCATGAGTTGTAGCAGGTACTCATTTGCATATTAAGCGACACACCCCTAATGTAGCCAATCCTCCAAGAGCTTACAGTAGCTCCTGTAAGAAGAGCTCTGTAAGCTCTTGGAGGATTGGCTACATTAGGGGGTGTGGCCTAATATGCAAAGGAGTTCCTGCTACAAAAAGAGCCCTGAGAGTACCTATTATTTCTACTCATTCACAGGCTTGCACGTACGGGGAGGACAATTCCCTGTGGCAGAAAAACCGGGGGAAAGGGAAGCTCCATTTGGAGAGGTTTCCCAGCTTACTTGCCCGGCGGGAATTCTAACTTGCCAGGGGACAGAGCACCTCTATTGTTTCAGCTGTGATTATCCCGTGCAGGAAAGGAAATCACAGCGGAATCACAGCTACTGTACTGATCCGACTTCCATGTAGCCAGAAATTTCCTTAAAAAAAAGAGGTTTCACCCGCAGCAGCAGCAGCGCCCAAACCAAAACACGCCACTCAAAAGCAGTTAACGGGGACTTTGATAAGAGGGATCCCAGTTAGACGCAGATGTTTCTAATAAATGCAACCCCCCCCCAATACCCCTCCCATCCCCGTTTCTAATAATTAAAACCACGTCTCCCTCAAATCCCGGCGTGGACTCAAGAATGCCTCGCTGGCCCGTCCTAGCTCGTGGCTATTTTCTGTCCTGCAACGAGTTTGGCAATTAACGCAAACACCCCTAACCCCTGGAAATTCGACATGGGTCAGAGCACCTGCAAGGACAGGAGAGGGAAAGTGGGTTGTCATCCCTCGAGCGAGGGCTGGTTTCTCCCCCTCCCCCTAAGGATAAGACGGAGCTAGTCCTTGGAGGCAACCGTTTTATGTTGGGGGCCCACAAAGAGACTGATTAAAATGTGGAATTCGCTGCCAGAGGATGTAGGGATGGTCACGGGAATCAACAGCTTTAAAAGGGGGGTTCGATAGATTCTGGGAGGCTTAGTCTATCAGTGGCTACAAGCCGTGGTGACTGAGGGGAACCTCCACATTCAGAGGAACTACACCTCTGAATCCCAGAGCCAAGAGACAATATCCGGGAAAGGCCTCAGCCTCTCTGCCTGTTATTGGCCCTCCAGAAGAACTGGTTGGCCCCTGTGTGAGACGGGATGCTGGACTAGATGGACCCTCACTGGTTTGATCCAGCAGGGCTCTTCTGGTGTTCTTATGAAGGCCTCGGCCTCTCTGCCCTGTTGTTGGCCCTCCAGAGGACATGGCTGGCCACTGTGTAGGTAGGGTTGCCAAAAAAAACCCCCTGGTTTGGCAGGGGTCCCCCTACCCGCTGGCGACCAGTTGGCCACCAGTGGAAGCCCCGGCCCCAAGCCCCAACACCCGTCGCCACCCCTCTCGCTTCTCTCTTGAGAGAGAGGAGTGGGAGGGGTGGCTGTGGGCCAGCCAATCAGGCACGCGGAAACACCGGCTCCCTGCAGTTAAAGGGGGCCTTTTAACTGCAGGGAGCCGGTGCCCCATCAGGCGGCCAGGGGGGACATCCCCAACGTGACGTCATCACGTCAGGGATGCCCCGCCGCCTCCAGGAACGCCCCCCAAAGTCCCCAGCTGGGGGTGAAGATAGGACTTGGCAACCCTATGTGTAAGACAGGATGCTGGACTAGATGGACCAATGGTCTGATCCAAGAGGGCTTTTCTGATGTTCTTCCACTGAGCCACAGCCCATCTCCACAGTGTCCTACCACTCCACTTTCTCTCCACTACCAGTTTGGTGTAGTGGTTAAGTGCGCGGACTCTAATCTGGGAGAACCGGGTTCGATTCCCCACTCCTCCACTTGCACCTGGCTGGATGACCTTGGGCAAGCTGTAGCTCTGATAAGAGCTGTTCTTGAAAAAGAGCAGTTTCTGTCAAGAGCTCTCTTAGCCTCGCCTACCTCCCAGGGTGTCTGTTGTGGGGAGGTGAAGGGAAAGGAGTTTGTAAGCCGCTCTGAGACACCTTTGGGTGGTGAAGGGCGGGGTATAAATCCAATCTCTTCTTCTTCTTCTAGTAAGCCTACGTCGATCCTACAGTGCTCAACATGGGGCTGCTGCTGAAATCAGCAGCTGCGTGTCTGAACCGTCGGACTCACCTGTGCTGATTTCCTTACGCCTGTTCCATATCACTGGCTGAAGTGTGTGTAGGGGGAAGCCAGTAAGATTAACTCATTGTTATTGGGGGAAGTAGGGAGAACTGGAAGGGCTGCGGTGGCTCAGTGGTTAAGACGCTGAACTGCAGACTGGAAGGTCGGTTGTTCGAGACCCGAGTGCTGCGTGACGGAGTGAGCTCCCATCTCTGGCCCCAGCTCCTGCCAACCTAGCAGTTCGAAAGCAGGAAATCGCAAGTAGATAAATAGGTACCGCTTCGGTGGGAAGGGAACAGCGTTCCGTGCACCTCGGCATCTAGTCATGTCAGCCACATGAACACGGAGACGTCTTTGGACAGCGCTGGCTCTTCGGCTTGGAAACGGAGATGAGCACCGCCCCCTAGAGTCAGATTTGACTGGCTTTCGAGCAAGGGAAACCTTTACCTTTACCTTTAGGGAGAACGGGACAAGGGGCAGTTTTCGTGGCATTCGCCACGTCAAGACCCGCGGGGACCCTGTGTCAAGGCCCCTGGGGGTCGCCCTGTGTCAAGACTCACTCGGTTGCGAAAAGCTAATCAATCCAAAACCACAAGCTGCCGTTTCACATCACGCTCCCCCCGAAAGCTGGCACCAAAGACGACATGCCAGATTGGGAAAGGGGGGGGGAGAGACTATGGAAGTTCTCATCTTGTCCTCTGCCATTTGAAATCCTCTCTCTCTTTCTCTCTCTCTCTCTCTTTCTCTGCAATCTTAAACTCGAAACAGATGCCAGGAGCCCAGAGCGGTTCTTATTTAAAATAAAAGTGGTGTATTATTTCTAAACTGTTTCCTCTCTGCAAACGGGCCCCGGAGGCAGAACTCTGCTCCTCCAGTGCCGATTTATACAGCAGCACAAAGGGAAAAAAAGAAAGAAACAAAAAGGAAAAAAGCCCCAAAACCCAGACGCTCAATTCCTTGCAGGTTCTCCTGGGCTCAAGACACCAGACAAGGATAGTCTCTAGCGGAGCGGGAGCGAAGGACTTCTCCGGAGGGACTGGGAGCGAGTTCAAAAACGCCCCACTCGCAACTCTGTACGTCCGAGACGCCGGGTCTGCAAATCTGGTTAACATCAGGTGAAACAGAAGAGGCAAATTAAGTAATTTCTCACCCATTAATAGATTTAACCAGCCAGAAGTTATTGGATTCAGGCCGCGGAGATTGCCTTATTAAACCCCAAATACCAGAAGCCAGGCTTCCTGATAGGGAGTGCTAATGAAAAATGAGTGGAATTTATGAGCACTTTGAATTTAATTAAAGCTGGGTCCCAGGTTCTTTAATTTCATCCTCGAGACGGGAATTACACGGCGAGCTTCGCTAGATGCGGCTCGCGCCGGAGGACGGAGGCATGCACCCTCGAGAGTGTGGCCTGGCTTGCAGCGGTGACTCCAGAGTCTCAGACACAAATTGCCAAAAGCTGTATCACTGGGAACGGAAGAGAGCGTACGAAGAACACATGCGCCCCTACACTCCAGGATAAGTGCAGGGTCCCTACGCCAAGTTAAATTCCAGATGTATAAATCTTTTTCTCTGGGCATAGAGCTGGGGGTCTTTGGAGGAGTGGGGGGGTAGTTGAGAATTTCCTGTGTTGGGCAGGGGTTGGACTAGATGACCTCTGAGGTCCCTTCCAGCTCTGTGTTTCTATGTAGATACCGGGGGGGGGGCACAATTGAATCTCCAAAGAACACCCTGTGCATTCTCTTGAGAGCCAGTTTGGTATAGAGGTTAGGAGTGCAAGTCGATCAACCTCATCGGTGGTCTGTTGCAGGCGTGAGAACCCCAAAAAGGAAAACCCCAAAGGAAAAGAAGCCCTAAGCCAATATTTGAACCCCGTCTCCGAGCCAGTTTGGTGTAGTGGTTAAGAACGCAGACTGTAATCTGGGAGAACCGAGTTTAATTCCCCACTCCTCCACATGCAGCTGCTGGGGTGACCTTGGGTCAGTCACACGGTCTCTCAGAGCTGTTCTCTCAAGGGCAGTCCTCGAAAGAGCTCTCTCAGCCCCACCTACCTCACGGGGTGTCTGTCGTGGGGAGGGAAAGGAGATTGTAAGCCGCTCTGAGACTCCTTAGGGTAGTGAAGGGCGGGGTATAAATCCAATCTCCTCCTCCTCGTCTTCTTCTTCCCCAACAAAAGTTGCATCATAGAATCCAAATCTCTGGCGCAAAAGATTAACTGATTTCAAAGGGGGAAACACCTCCTAGTACTTTCCCACCCGCAAAACAGAGAATCTACCAGTTCCGGCTCCGATACCAACTGGTGCCGATATCAGCAACTCTCAAGCCCCGCCCCCGTCTTTCATCCCCAAACATTTACAGCCCCCCCGCTCCCGAAGTCCGACATCTGCAGCCGCACATTAAATCGGTGGGAAAGCGCTCAAGAATGCCTTAATCAGGGCATTAATGACCCTTCCTGTACGCCAGTCAAAGTCAAAGAAATAAAGACGGGTCCCGCCACGAACCAGAAACCACATTAATAAACATCAGCATTAACGATAAACAGAATCGAGTGATGCTCATGCGGCTGGCTCCCGAGTCCTGATTTTCTCCACATCTGCGCACGTTCGCCTCTTTAAGAAAAAAACAAAACAGAACGGGCGGTCTCTCCAATTGAAAAAAACAGTCTGATGTAGGGAGGGCCTCGTCTCACGGCCCCCCCCCCCATGTCTGAACAAATTCTTGGAAAGGCAACCTTATAAAAATGCATCATTCTGCAGGTCACCTCGTGTGGGCACATGCACAGCGGTCTGAACCCAAAGATTACGTCACCGGCACATCGGTGGAGGGCGGACCGCTCAGGGTGGCAGCGTGCCAGGAAACGTCTTAGTGGCTGGATAATAAAATAAAAGATGTGTTATTTCGTTCGGGAAAAAATGTCGGTGTCCTTGCCATGCTCGGTTGCCACCTGAGCAAGCTGGCATCATTTGTTTATTTGTTTGACTTATATCCCACCCTCCCCTACAAGTCGGTTTAGGATGGGTCATAGAATCCTAGAATCACAGAGCTGGAGGGGTCCCTAGCAGAGGTTATTTCGGGGGGGATTGCGGGGGATCACAGTTCCCCCGGGTGAGGTACGGGGCCGGTGATGTCAGGGGGTGTGGCATATGCTAATGAGTTATGCTAATGAGTTCCCCTAGCTCTTTTTCTACGAAACGACCCCTGGTCCCTAGAGGCCATCTAGCCCAACCCCCTGCTCAACGCAGGATCAGCCTAGCACATCCCTGACAAAGGTTTGTCCAGCCGCTGCTCAAAGACTGCCAGGGAGGGGGAGCTCACCACCTCCCGAGGCAGCTGATTCTATGGTTGCACAACTCTGACTGTCAAAAAGTTTTTCCTAAGATCCAGCCGATACCTTCCCACCATTAATTTAAACCCATTATTTCAAGTCCCTATAAGGAAGGCCGAGCGCCGAAGAATAGATTCTTTTGAACTATGGTGCTGGAGCAGACGCTTGAGAGTCCCTTGGACTGCAAGAAGATCAAATCAGTCAATCCTAAAAGAAATCAACCCTGACTGTTCCCTGGAAGGCCAGATACTGAAGCTGAAGCTCAAATACTTTGGCCACCCAATGAGAAGGGAGCACTCACTGGAGAAGAAGACCCTGATGCTGGGAAAGATTGAAAGTCAAAGAAGACGGGGATGGCAAAGGATGAGATGGTTAGACAGTGTCATCTATGCAACGAACATGAAGTTGAGCAAACTTCGGATGATGGCAGAAGACCGGAAGGCCTGGCGTGAACTGGTCCATGGGGTCACAAAGAGTCGGACTCGACTGTGCGACTGAACAACAAAAATTTCAAGTCCTACCCGCTGTTGCCAAGAGGAACAGCTCCCTGCCCTCCTCCAAGTGACAGCCTTTCAAATCCTTCAAGAGAGCAATCACGTCCCCCCACCTCCTCTTCTCCAGACTGAACATTCCCAAGTCCCTCAGCCTTTCCTCAGAGGGCTCGGTCACACCTTGCCAATAAAGCACACAGACTACACAGTATCAAAACATTAAGAACGATAATAATCCAGATTCACAAATAACAATAAAAGTACCAATCCTGAGATCTAAGACGACAGCTAATCTGGGACTTCAGGGTGTCTCCTGAGGAAGGCTAGTCAAACAGTCTTACACCGCGACCAATGCTCCCTCTAATCTTTGGAGTCTTGTGAGCAAAAATCCTACTTTGTGAGCAACTGGCATTCAAGTTGTGAGCGAGCGATTTGGCTACTGCATAAATTAGTTTGCTCTGGAGCCCTCCTTCCTGAGCTGAGACAAAAATGTATGAGCCGGAGGCTAAGAAACTGTGAGCTAACTCACACCAACTCAGCTTAGAGGGAACACTGAGGTCCGCAACCTGCGACCTGATAATGCTTTGTTGATCTCGTAAGTAGGGTGGGTCGGAACGGACACTATTGCACTGCAGCAGGTACAGACCACGCGAGCAGTGACAGCAGTGGGGGGTGAGAAGAACTGGACATCCGCCACCTCAGCCAAAGGCCTGGGGGAACAGTTCGATTTTACAGGCCCTGCGGAAGTGTAGTGAGACCCGCAGGGCCCTGATCTCCAGCAGGAGCATGTTCCACAAGGCCGAAAAAGCCCTGGCCCTTATTGAAACGAAGAAGAAGAAGAAGAAGAAGAAGAAGAAGAAGAAGAAGAAGAAGAAGAAGAAGAAGAGAAGAAGAAGAAGAAGAAGAAGAAGAAGAAGAAGAAGAAGAAGAAGAAGAAGAAGAAGAAGAAGAAGAAGAAGAAGAGGAGGAGGAGGAGGAGGAGGAGGAGGAGGAGGATTCACTGGGAGTCAGACCTGCTGATTGGGAAAACCTACAGACTAATTTTTATTTAACCCTGTTTTGGAGGAGGAAGAAGAAGAGGAGGAGGAGGAGGAGGAGGAGGAGGAGACTGGATCTATGCCCCACCCTTCACTATCCAAAGTGAGTCTCAGATCGGCTCACAATCTCCTTTCCCTTCCCCTCCCCACGACAGACACCGTGAGGTCGGTGGGGCTTTCGAGGACTGCTCTTGAGAGAACAGCTCTGAGAGAGCGTGTGACTGACCCAAGGTCACCCCAGCAGCTGCATGTGCAGGAATGGGGACTCAAACCCCATTCTCCCAGATCAGAGCCCATGCTCCTAACCACTGCACCAAACCACAGAGAGAGAAGCACGAGAGGGAACTTTGACGCCTGCTCCTTGACTTCCAGTGTAATGTGGCAACTCCCAGCAACCCCTGCCTCAGCCCAGCTTCCAGCAAGGACACCCAAACCCATGGCACAACGGAGGAGGCGGGGCCAGTGCTGACTGCCATGGACGGGCATAAATTCAGTAGCGGAGGGGCACCAGTGCTGCTCGAGCTATAGGCCAGCCAAAGCAGCGGGGAAGTTTTTCCTCACGAATGCTAGGAGGAGAGAAGCAGAGGAAAAGCAGGATGTTTGTGAGTTGAACAAGGAGAGAGGGAAAGTTCCGACGCCTCCCTCGCATTC
>NW_015170994.1:8707-24925 GCF_001447785.1 Gekko japonicus | reverse complement strand
CTCCCGCGGACAAAAGTATCCTTCTCTGGCTGGCTCCGCATCACCCTCGCCGTGACTAATTCATTCAGCTTCCTCCGTTACAAGGAGGAAAGAAAAATCTCGTGACGCGGGCGTATTTGGGGCTGTATCTCTTCCGTCTCGCCCATCACAGATACAGGGGCTGGCGTCTTCCAATCACTTTGCAAGAGGCCGTGCACCCGAGTGCGACGACTACCCTGTCCGATCCATGCAGAGATGTGAGGAGAAGCGCTGGGAGGCCTGGGTTCGAATCCTACATCTGCCATGGAAGCTTGGTTGGGCGACCTCACGTCACCTGTTCTCTCTGAACCTAGCCTAACCTACCTCCCCGGCTTGTGGGGCTGTGAGGATAAAATGGGAGAGAACAGAAGAAGAAGAAGAAGAAGGAGAAGAAGGAGGAGGAGGAGGAGGAGACTGGATTTATACCCCGCCCCTCACTACCCGAAGGCGTCTCAGAGCGGCTTACAATCTCCTTTCCCTTCCCCTCCCCACAACAGACACCCTGTGAGGTAGGTGGGGCTGAGAGAGCTCTTTCAAGGTCTGCCCTTGAGAGAACAGCTCTGGAATAACTTGTGACTGATCCACGGTCACACCAGCAGCTGCATGTGGAGGAGCAGGGAATCAAATCCCGTGCTCCCAGATTAGAGTCTGCGCTTCTAACCATGACACCATACTGGCTCTCCTTGGAGGAAGGAAAGGCAGGGTAAGATTGTGCAAGATGAGTGGGATTCTGAGTCTCTAGGCCGATTCTGCACTTCCTAGAAGTTGTCCAGAAAGCTCCCACGCCAGAATGAATGGTACGTGATGCATGGAAGTACTCTCTCTGCACAGAGAGCCAGAGGTACAGGCACAAATGTCTTACGAGATGCTCTGGGCTGCACAGATGACGCTCGCTAGTCAAGTTCTCGAGCCACGAAGCAGTACAGGAGGAGATAGTCCCAGCACGCCTTTGTCAAAAGAATTGCAGAGTTGGCAGAGATGCCAGGAACACACAAAAGAAGCACCTTCTAGGACAGGGGTGTCAAACATGCGGCTCGGGGGCCGTATTAGGCCCCCGGAGGGCTTCTATCAGGCCCACAGTGGAACTGAATGTCTTCTGTTTCTTCTTCCAGTTCTTCTGCTGCTGCTGCTGCTGCTGCATCATCGTAGGTTTGCAACTTACAGATACACACCTGAACAGCATACTCGACATTGCAACAGCACAGACATTTTGATACAACAATTCTGAGCAAGAGCTGTCAGTTATCAGACACTGTTAAATAAACAAAATATTGCAAGAGTGCGAATGTTTTAAGCATGTTTTTATTTTAAGTAAAAAGAACCCTTTGTGTTTGTGTCCTTTATAAAGTTTATATCTCCGCTACCTGGCATTACATTTTATGACACACATGGCCCCGGCCCAACAAGGTCTCATTTATGTCAGATCTGGCCCTCATAACCAATGAGTTCCCCTGTTCTAGGGATCAAGCTGCCTAATGTCCAGGCTTTCGACATTATTTTCATTCAGGAAAGACAAGCCCACGGGACTCTGCCCAGGAGCAGAGAGATCCGGCAGCTCTGGACCAAACACCGTTCGAGATTAGCGACGCCAGGCCTGCGACCTGCTGCGGATTGTTAAGCTCCCTTGGAATGAAAGGGGGGGTGGGGAAGGAAAGGAGCCACGGTGATCTTCTCCGCCATGCGTGAAAATGCAAGACGATGCTACTAAAATAAAGTCTTTGTCAGCCACCAGAGCTGAGCTCTGCCGAAGGAAGGAACTGGCGCTCAGCTCTCCCCCTGGCTGCGAAAATGTTCTCCGCGCAACCAACCACCCCCTCCGAACAAAAAGGAGGAGGGCACGTCGAGGGTGCCACTGCGTTCCTTAGAAACAGCATGCCGCTTGCTACTGGAGATTTAGAAGAAAAGCTTTCCGTTCACACTCTAAGAGGCAGGTGGATGGAGATGTTCTGTTGAAGGGGGGATCACGTGTGGAACTAGGATGCAACTGTGGGAGAGTGGGGGGCATTGGGTTTTAGACCCCCCGCACCATTCTTCATCTCTCTGGGCTGCTGATTAGTTCTGCTAACAGAGTCACTATGGTTACGCAAGCGAGAAAACTGTCTGAGAAACAGGGCCGGCGAGAGGGGGCAAGGGAATAGGGGCGCAGAATTCCAGGGGCACAGGGTTGCCGGACACAGCGCCATTGGGCCACGCGAGCGGCACACTTGTTAACAAGCATCTCGTCTGTGTCCCCCTTAATCTTTATCCAGGGGTCCACAGAGGCTCTTGGCAGCCAAAGTCAGAAATTCCTCCGACGAAAACAAGGGGATTACCTGATCCGTGCCGATAACATTGTTATCATTACAAAGAGGAATTGGCACACAGGGACTTCTTCGCAGTTTCTGCCCCGAATATCACCAAACGAGGCTTTCGGCAAATTTTGTCCCAATGCAAAAGGTCATCTTGTGCCCCACTCGCGCATGTATCGGAAGCAGTGCCCCTTTGGTGCAGGAGACACACACAGCTTTCACTTGTTGAGTCCCGTTTAGGGCCGATAAAGACAGAAAGGAAGCTTTCCATGTATGTTTTGATGTAGAAGAACGTCCTGGGTTACTTCTGCATTCCTGGCCCTTTGCCAGCCGCGCATTCCCCCTTCTCCAATTCCAACGTTTCACCTCACCCCTCCCCGCTTTTCACATTTCTGCGGCACATATAATATTCCTTTCACCACCCTCTTTCCCGGGGCGCTCCTACAGCCACAGCTCAGCGTGCACTGGGTTGACAACTCCTTCTCCTGCCAGGGCCGTTTTCATCAGACAGTACTGTGTGAAAAGTGCACTGCATCAAGATCGGTCCCACCGGCTGCTAAAAAAGACAAGGCCCCAGGGTCACGGATCAGCAGGCCGCTGGCGTTCTGTTCATGGCTACCAAACCCCTTGTCCTCCCATCCTCATCCCACCCTCCGTCCCAACACCTCAGGGCCACACTGGTCCTAGATATTTCCACACCTGAACAAACAGTGATGCCAACGGAGGCCATATTGGTTCAGTGACGGAGGTGGGAAAATGGCACCCCCCCTCTGGAATCCAGAAACAAAGAGCCTCTGGGGTCAGCAGAAGGCTACTTGGCGGAACAGATCCATGGGATCCAGCTAGGAATGCCATTCTCCAGTTGGCGGTGGGGGATCCCTGTATATTTTGGGCACCTGCTCGTGCTTGGCCAGCTGGCCGGCAGGGGGAAATCCCACCCGAAACACGGCACGCTGATGTCATGCGGAAGTGACATTATCACATCAGCGCTGTCACATGGCGACACTCTGGGTTTGGGGGCAAAACTCTATGGATGGAGGGTGATTTTACCATAGAGTTTTGCCTCAGCACCAGAGTGTTGCCGTGTGACATCACCAACGTCAGTTCCGCATGACATCAGCACGTTACGGGGCTCCATACCCACTCCTGGAAAGCCCCTCCCCCTCCCCTGCTGGAACGATCATCAGACCTGGCAACCCTGGATCTACCCCAGGTGTTTGTCTCTCCTTATGGGAAGGCCGGCCATAGGCCCATGAGAGACTGCCGTCACTGGCAGACCTGACAAGCCACGGATTCTAGAGGCCCAAAGTCCTTTCTGTGATTTCCTGCTCCACTTGACTGGTGAATTGGTTAGGAGCCCGGACTCTAATCTGGGAGAACTGGATTTGATTCCCCACTCCTCCACTCACAGCTGCCGGATGACCTTGGGCAAGCCACAGTTCTCTCAGAGCTGCTCTTGAAAGAGCGGGTCTCGAAAGAGCTCTCTCGGCGGAGCGGTTCTCGAAAGAGCTCTCTCGGCCTCGCCTACCTCACAGATGTCCCGCTATTACAACTGATCTCCAGGCGACAGAGCTCAGTTCACTTGGATAGAATGTCTGCTTTGGAGAGGCGGAATTTATGGCACCATACCCTATTTAAGACTCTCCGCTCCCCAAAACCCTGCCTTCCTCAGGCTCCGCCCACAAAATCTCCAGGTATTTCCCAACTCGGAGCTGGCAACCCTAATCATGAGAGAGCGGTCTTCTCTTGATGTGCAGAGGGTGTTGAAGGGAGAGGCCTTCTCTGTTACCCCTTCAGTAAAGGTAAAGGTTCCCCTTGCTCGAAAGCCAGTTGAATCCAACTCTAGGGTTGCGATGCTCATCTCCGTTTCAAAGCCGAAGAGCCAGCGCTGTCCGAAGATGTTTCCGTGGTCATGTGGCCGGCATGACTAAACACCAAGGTGCACAGAACGCTGTTACCTTCCCACCAAAGTGGTACCTATTTATCTACTTGTAATTTCTTGCTTTCGAACTGCTAGGTTGGCAGGAGCGTTACCCCTTCAGGTGCCTGTAAATCTCAACTCCCAACACACGAATCTCTTTGCCCCGCTACCAAAGGGGACGGACTTACCTACGTAAACTAAAAGTGTATAGCAATGTAAATTGTACGGAGAATGTTAATGGAATAAGAAGACGTTCTGGAACATTCTCATTTTTAAAAAAACCCCTCAGGCACAGCAATGGTCTGAGGGGAGACGTGAGATTCTAGGCCATGAAGGTCGAACAGTAGAAAGGGAGGAGCAGGCAGCACCGTCTTAACTAGAAAATTAAACCCATACCAAAGCCACACGGTGTCGGGAGGAGAGAAACTCCCTTTCAAGAGGCCCGTGTTCAGATGCCGCCCCGGAGAAAACACTCTCTCAGGGAACCCGCGAGCCCGAAAAGTTTCAAAAAGCTGGCGGGAGCAGCCTGGCGACGATTCGCTTGAGGTAAACTGCATAATGGGAAATTAAGCCTGCCTCCCTGAGAGACCGAAACGGACTAATGAGAAATCGCCACAGGACAGCGCACTGGGCTAAGCTGAGCCCACAGGACACAAGACACAGCAGGGCAACCCTTCCATGGCCCACAAGGCCTCTCTGTCTCTACGGCCTGTTCCTCTCCTCAGGCCGTACCCCTGACCCCCATTCCCCTCCCCAGCCAAATTTTAATCTCCCGCAAACCCAAGCAAATGTGACTCCTGCAAATCGAGAACAGGAGAAGGAAGATTAATTAAGGGTCACCTCATGGAGAACACAGGAGAAAAGATCAATTAAGGACACCCTAAGGATGAGGAACGACTACTCCTGAAGAAAGCTGACAGGAAGGAAGAGGATTCCACTGAAACTTTATGTCGGAGGAGAGTTTTACAGGATACCGTGAACCACGAAAAGTCAAATAAGTAGGTTACAGGCCAAATCAAGCCTGAACTCTCTCAAGAAGCTAAAATGACCGGTCACGTTCTGAGAAAGTTTCGACTTTTAGAGTGTGGAAGAGAGAGGATTAGGTGCCTTCCCCACCCCATGGAGTAAATGGAAAGGATGGAAAGGAGAAACTCATACAGAGATGCAACACACAACCTCCCTCAAGGGACGGGAATCTTCTGCTGTCCCTCTATATCAGAAGTGACTGACACGTCCAGACACTACAGTGCAGAAGCATGGCCAAATTAGTAACCCCGGCTGGAGACTAAAAGGAGGGGCCGTCCGAGCCGTGAACTCATTCAGAAGCACGACAGACTTCCTCCCTGGCGGGTGGGTACTTCTTAACTTGCAGGCGCCTTTAATTACGTAATGAATTTCTCATGGCACGCTAATGTGCCCAGGCACAGAGTCTGGGAATTCCTGCATTCTTGCACGAGGGTGTATTTTGTTATAAAACTGACAGCAGTTTCCTAATTCCATATCGGGGCCGAGCCACTGCCGCTCTCCTCGCGGAGACCAAATCAGCTTTCGCTAACCCCCCAATTCGGAATTCTCCAAACCTATAAATTAAATTAATAAAAAGGGACAAAGACTCCTTTTGTGCCTTTGGAAGCCTGGAGGATTTTACAAATAATAAGACTGGAAAGTGATTTATACCCCCAGATTAAAGGCCCGGCCGGCACGCACTCCCCTTGGAGGACGAAGCCACCGTTAACCCATTCGGGCTTAATGTCGCTCTCCAAGAGAAGTCACAAGACACCAGTCGCAGCGGCCTGCAGATCTGCAAAGTGAGGCTGCAGAAAGGGGGTGGGGAGGAATTTCACAGGTTACCTCGACAGAAGGGAAAGCAAACAAGAGAAACAGAATTACGGATACCGTTTGCTGATGCAGAGATTTGCTCCGATAGGTCGGTAAGAAATAATTTTATAAAGCTGGGTTTTTTGGCTAGCGATAATTTTTAGGCAAAAAACCCCCCCTGTATTGAAAAAGTTGGGGAGTTTAAGACACGTTCCCTCCGTCTCCCACAAGAACCCAACAGATTTTCTACCACCCACAGCTCCTGCCTGGCATGGCCGCCCATCAGCTCTGCCACCTACGATCCTCTTGACGGATGTGCCAAGCGCAACACCTGCCAGTCTTCCCTTTGGCCCTGCTGCTGGCGGCGTCTCTTCACTTCTCCCGCGCTTAGCCCTTTCCTGGGGCGTTTAAGGGGGAAGCAGCGGCAAAGATCTCGCTTCTGCCTCCCCGCGACAGCTGTCCACCGAGGGATGACTGCATGCAGAAATCACCATGACGTACCGAACCGCCACCAACTGGCGACACGAGGCCAAGATTTTAAAGCAGCACATAGGAAAAAGAAAAACCGGTCCCTGAAATATAAAACCCAGGCGTGCAGAAGGAGGGTGCGACGCATGTCAACAGTGTGTGCCAGCCCACTTGCTAAGTGCAGAATGTCACAGTTGTGCGGCGCATTCAGACACACAATGAGGCCTACCTAGAATCATAGAGTTGGAAGGGACCTCCAGGGTCATCGAGTCCAATCTCCTGCACAGTGCAAGGAATTCACAAATACCTCCCACACACACCTTCTAATGTCCTGGCCCCACTGGTGGACCTCCTGATGGCACCTGGTATTTCTGGCCACTGTGTGATACAGAGTGTTGGACTGGATGGGCCTTTGGCCTGATCCAACATTGGCGGCTCTTATGTTCTTATGTTCTTATCCAAAAAAGGTCCACAAGGACTAAGCATGGAGGCAACCCTTCCTGCCCTCCCTTCTCATGTTCTGCCTCAGTTCACGCAATCAGCATTGCTGTCCGATGGCCATCGAGCCTCTGTTTGAAAACCTCCAAAGAAAGAGGGCCCACCACCTCCCGAGGAAGCCTGTTGCACAGAGGAATCGCTCTGTCAGGAAGTTCTTACCACTGTTTAAGCTGAAAATTGATTGACTTTCAAACCGTTGGTTCTGCTCTGGCCTTCTGGGGCAAGAAAAAACAACTCCGCACCATCATCTACACGACAGCCCTTCGAGTACTTGAAGGTGGTTATCATATCCCCTCTCAGTCGTTTCCTCTCCTGGCTAAACATACTCAGTTCCTTCAGCCTGTCCTCATAGGACTTGGTCTCCAGACCCCTCACCATCTTCGTTGCCCTCCTCTGGACAGGTTCCAGCTTGTCTGCACCCTTCTTAAGTTCTGGTGCCCCAAAATGAACACAATACTCTAGGTGAGGTCTAACCAGAGCAGAGTAAAGTGGTACCATCACCTATACGACAAATTTAGGGTCAATGTTAGCCAGTTTGGTGTAGTGGTTAAGTGCGCGGACTCTAATCTGGGAGAACCGGGTTTGATTCCCCACTCCTCCACTCGCACCTGCTGATGTGACCTTGGGTCAGTCACAAGCTCTGGCACAGCTGTCCTTGAAACAGAGCAGTTTGTGTCAGAGCTCTCTCAGCCCCACCCAACTCAAAGGGTGTCTGTTGTGGGGAGGGGAAGGGAAAGGAGTTTGTAAGCCGCTCTGAGACTCCAAGTGAGGGCGGGGGATAAATCCAATCTCTTCTCTTCTTCTTCTTCATCGGGAGTGCTGTATCTCATGGGCCAACAACAAAGGCAGCCAGATTGGGCCCACCAACAGATGGCATGTGGCTTTCTACCGATTGGCTTGACTGCCGTAACTTGGGGACTCTCCTCGGACAGGCAGGAAGACGATGCTTTGAAGAGTGATCAAATGGAAAGGGGAAACTTCATGATGAGGAGAGCACATGATGAGGACAGTGCATGGGTTGAGAGGCTTTTATTCTTTATTTTCTTCGCAGTGTTTAATTCAACCTATTTTTCACCCAAGAGAGAAGAAGTGACGGAGATTGGATTTATACCCTTCAGTACCCAAACGATTCTCACAGTGGCTTACAATCTCCTTTCCCTTCCCCTCCCCACAACAGACACCCTGTGAGGTGGGTGGGGCTGAGAGAGCTCTGACAGAAACGGCTCTTGGGAGAACAGCTCTGACAGAACTTGTGACTGACCCAAGGTCACACCAGCACCTGCATGTGGAGGAATGGAGACTCAAACCTGGTTCTCCCATATTAAGAGTCCGTGCTCCGAACCACCACACCAAACTGGCGTAGTTTTGCTAAAATCAGAGGGGCGAAGAAAGCAGCGTGAGCTCCTTCTAGGCCAAACCCCTTTCCTGTTATGCCCAGGAAGGTTTCTTCCTTTATGGTTCTGATCGCTCTAGTCAACAGCTCAAAGCCTCTTAAAGGGTCACCATGGAGAGCAGATTCTGAGCATGAAGCGAGCTGCCGAGATTAATCTGATTAGAACGGGAACAGGAGGAGGACAGGAAAGGAGTTCAGATGACAGGGGGGGGGAGAATAACTTAATTTTGAGGCAGGTGAGGCGGGCGTTCGTGTGGTCTCCTAAGAGAGATTCCGCAAGCCACGGAAAGACGAAATCCAATCGCCGTCCAGGAAGCCCTTCGCGAGGCTTACTGCGAGCCCTTAAGAAAACAGAAGACAATCCAGGAACGAGAGTCGTGTTACCGCTGAAAACACCACTGGCGCATTACCAATGCATGCGCGCCACATGATTGACATGCGCTCCTCGGGATGTCAAGCGTGGCAGGAGAGCGCTGTCTTTCCGTAACGCAGAGCTCAGGGGGGAAAGGCAGAGAGAGCGCACGTCCTGGGGGACTGTTCCATCTAGAGCTTACGATTTTACTTTTTTTGGGGGGGAGAGGTAGAAACAGAAACCAAATCAGCCGGGAAAGAGGGTTTTCATCAGCGCACGTTGGAGCTGCTACTTAAAGCAACAAACTGACGCGATTAAATCCGCTAATGCTCCAAACATCGTGCATCTTCGGGGTGCATCAGGAAGGCCGCCACATCACCAGTTCTACTGTTTTCCAAAGCATGTGCCACAGACGACAGAGTTTACTGTTTCAAAGAAGGGGGCTGAACACAAGCAAGGCGGGAGGGATCCAATTTTTGTGCACCACTGGACGCCGGGCCCCCATTGGCAGGCCCCCAACTCTGTCCTTCCAGTCGCCTGCACCCCCTTCCCACCGTGAGACGCACGTGTCAAACAGGGGAGGCCCCCTCCAACTGGAATTCCATCTGCCTCTGGGCCCGCAGAGGTCCCGATGACTCTTCCGTGAGTCACCGTGGCAACGTTTCAGAGTGTTGGTTTCGAGATGCTTACATCACTCGGCGTGTGGCGGCGACATCATCATCCGGTGCCGTTCGGTCTTCTCCCTGCCCCCGCCCCAACACCTCCTCCTCCTCCGATTGGAGAGGGCGAGAGAACTCGGTCTCTGACTGCCAAAAAAAATATAAAATCCAAAGGGCAACGACACCCATTTCTTTGACTACGCTAACAATGGCGTCGGTTCATGAAGGCCCCTGTGATTCACCAGGAAAGGAAGTGAACGGGAAAACAGGAAGCAGGCCTCGTCGGCATTCATATAGAGCGAGAACGCTTCGTCCTGAACGGTCCTAGGAGGGCCGGGTCCACAGGCCTCTTTCTTCCGATGTCCCCAAGACGCTAAAGCAGCAAGGATTCTGGGAAACCCCAAAGATATCACTGCGTAAGGTGGTTAAAGGAGCGGGAGAACAGGGTGGAGGCAAATCACAGAGGCCTAGCCAAACCGATTTTATTTTGTGTGCCGACACTACCAGAACTAGGGTTCCCAATCCCCAGTGGGGACAGAAGATCCTCAGGTTTGGAGGCCCTCCCCCCGCTTCAAGGTCATCTGAAAATGCGGGGGGGAATGGCTGCTGGGCGCTCCATTATACCCTATGGAGACCGGTCACCATAGGGTATAATGGAGAATCGACCCATGGGTCTCTGTGGCTCTGGGGGGGCAGTTTGTTGTTTTTCTGAGGTAGAGGCACCAAAATTTCAGCATAGCTGCTGGTGCCTCTCCTCAAAACAATCCCCCAAGTTTCCAAAAGATTGGACCAGGAGGTCCAGTTCTGTGAGCTCCAAAAGAAGGCGCCCCCATCCTAGCATTGAAAAGGAACGCGCTCCCTTTAAGTGCGACGGCAAGAACTCCGCTTGGAGTTCAGTCGTGCTTCTTCCCTCCCCTCTCCCGGAGGCTCCTGGCTTGCCAGCCTCACCTGACAACCCTCACCTGAACGATGGAAGTGAACAGTCCTATGGGTGCTCAGAGAAACGTTCCTTGCAGGAGGAAGTACAAACGCCAGAGGCATGTAGGGTTCCCAACTCCAGGCTAGGAAACACCTGGAGATTTGGGAGGGGGTGGAGCCTGAGGAGGGCGGGGTTTGGAGAGGGGCTTCAGCGGGGTATAATGCCAGAGAGTCCACCTTCCAAAGCGGCCATTTTCTCCAGGGGAGCTGATCTCTGTCTCCTGGACATCGGTTGTAATAGCAGGAGATCTCCAGCCGCCACCTGGAGGCTGGTAACCCTAGTGCGTGGCATGCACACACAGTGGGGTGTCCTGGCCCCACTGGTGGACCTCCTGATGGCCCCTGTGTTTTGGCCCCTGTGTGAGGCAGAGTGTTGGAACGGATGGGCCACTGGCCTGACCCAACATGGCTTCTCTTACGTTCTTGTGTCTGGGGCAGTGATGCTCTGTATTCTTGGTGCTCGGGGGACTCACACTGGTGGCCCCACTGGTGGACCTCCTGATGGCCCCTGGGTTTTGGCCCCTGTGTGAGGCAGAGTGTTGGACTGGATGGGCCACTGTCCTGATCCAACATGGCTTCTCTAACTTTCTTATGCCTGGGGCAGTGATGTTCTGTATTCTTGGTGCTTGGGGGAGGAAAGTAAGAGGTCTTCAGGAGTTCTGGCCCCACTGGTGGACCTCCTGATGGCCCCTGGTATTTTTGGCCACTGTGTGATAGAGTGTTGGACTGGATGGGCCATTGGCCTGATCCAACATGGCTTCTCTTATGTCCTTATGTCTGAGGCAGTGATGCTCTGTGTTCTTGGTGCTTGGAGGAGGAAAGTAAGAGCTCTTCAGGAGTTCTGGCCCCACTGCTGGACCTCCTGATGGCACCTGGTATTTTTGGCCACTTGTGTGACAGAGTGTTGGACTGGATGGGCCATTGGCCTGATCCAACATTGGCTTCTCTTATGTTCTTATGTTCTTACAAACTGCGCACATTCTCTTAAAGCACAAGACAAGACCCTCCCACAACCCCTCTCTGCGGCGACTCCAATCCGAATCGCACTCTGTGCCCAAACACAATCGCACACCCTCTCCTGGTCCTTTCTTTCAGATCTGGCTCAAAAACAACCCGTCCGTCCCCCCGCCAGTGGGGGGGAGGAATGGGAGCGTCAACCGCATCTCAGTTCCAGCCAGAGAAGGAAAACAAAGAGCCATCTTTGTTTCTGCTTCTGGAAGTGGCGACCGCGCGCGTCCAGCCCCGCCCCGCCATCTCCCTCCGCGCAGTAGCCTGGCTCGCGATCTGAACCCTGCGTCGTCAACAGACCATCACATTCTCCGAGCCGGAGAGCGACGCAGCATCTCCGCAGCCTGGCCTGCCTTACACTACTGCCGCTCTGTGCCTTTCGACAACCTCCAGCTACTGTGTTTTCTGCTCTCCTGGCTTTCCCCGGGTCTCTGAGTGAGACGGGGAGGGGAAAGGAAGGAAGGACTGGGAGAAGAGGGCCCCCCCCATTCTGATCTCCTTTGTCCCCTGTGGCTGGATTTACAAAGTGTTTCCCAACATAAACTGTTGTAGATTTTCTGTGTCGTCTGACCACGGTCTTGGCATTGTAGGACCTGACGTTTCGCCAGCAGCTGTGACTGGCATCCTCAGAGGTATAACACAGAAAGATGGAGTATTCTCTGTGTCAAGGTGAGAAGAAAAATGACAGGCAGGCAATTTATATCTACTCAGGAAGGTGGGGTAGGGCTGTCATTATCTTGTAGGAGTTCTCCAGGCTGTGAAACATGCTAATGGAGGAGCTTTCCTGAGGAGGTTCTTTTGTATATGGATTGGCTGTTTCCTGAGGAGGTTCTTTTGCATATGGATTGTTTCCTGAGGAGGTTTCCTGTTTCCTGAGGAGGTTCTTTTGCATGTGGATTGGCTGTTGAACTTCTAACCTTTTGCCAGATGTAGAGCCTTTTGTGTTTTTCAGGTTTCCCAACACCTTGGATTCCTTACACCGGGCTGTTGACTCGGCCTTCGGGTTCAAGGGCAAAGAGAAGTAAATAGCCTGCACGTCAAAGGCCCTATTCCAGAGGGGTTAGTCCCTCGCAGCCAAAATTGCAAAAAAGACTAATATTAATGGGATGCAAATGTGCCAGTTTTTAAGGTACCGCAAGTCCAAAGTGGAACCTTGCTTAGACACTGAGTCACAAATTCACCGGCAAGTGGAGCTACAGCAAAGCCAGAGAATGCAAAGACGGCTACAAAATCAAAATAGCCGGCCTTGCTCTGGCATCGACGGATCATATCCGTGTCACACATGCCCTTTGAAACAAAGCACAGAACGTCAATAGCCTCAGAAGATCCCGTTCTTTCTGCATGTACAACATACACACGCAACAAAGGAAAGGTTGAAGGAGCTGGGTCTGTTTAGACTGGAGAGGAGAGGACTGAGAGGTGATATGACAGCCATCTTCAAGTCCTTGAAGGGCTGTCCTAGAGAGGATGGCGTGGAGTTGTTTCCTGTTGCCCCAGAAGGTCAGACCAGGACCAACGGGTTGAGATTAAATCAGAAGTTTTCAGCTAGACATCAGTGGGTCAGGCTTCACTGGGAGGTGGTGGGCTCTCCTTCTTTGGAGGTTTTCAGATTAAATCAGAAGAGTTTTCGGCTAGACGTTAGGAAGAACTTCTCGACAGTTGGCGTGGTTCCTCAGTGGATCAGGCTTCATTGGGAGGTGGGGGGCTCTCCTTCTCTGGAGGTTTTCAAACAGAGGCTGAATGGCCATCTGACAGCAATGCTGATTCTGGGAACTTAGGCGGATCGTGAGAGGGAGGGCAGGAAGGGTTGCCTCAGTGCTTATTTCTCGTGGCCCTTTCTTACATGCCCAGGGAAATGCCGGCCACCACTTTGGGGTCAGAAAGCAATTTTTCTCCGGGCCAGTTTGGCCAGGGATCCTGGAGGGGGTTTTTTCGTCTTCTTGGCGTGGAACAGCAGTCACTGGGGGTGTGTGGGGGGAGAGGTATTTGTGAATTCCCTGCATTATGCAGGGGGATGCTCTGGACGTCCCTTCCAACTCAATGACTCTAGGAAACAAATGTGAAACTTGGTGCAAGCTGATACCCCTTGAACTCGGACAGGCTCATGAAGGCTCTGTCTCTGCCCTTTCTCTGCAGGCTCTGTCTCTGTTCTTTCCTATCCGAAGTATACTTCTCAAATAAAGAGAGAAATATTTCTCTGCTAAACTTGCGACGGGACTCTGTGTGGCTCTGTAGCTTTATTTAAGCACTCTGCTAACTAGTGGGAATTGGACTAACCACACCAGTTAACCACTGCCCCCCCCAATAGGTTATGGGCCCAGCACAAGTCACATTGGGGGAAATTCTCAGTACAGCCGAAACGCTGGCAGGAGGAGACAGAGCCTGCAGAGGTAGTCATTGGAAGGCCCCAAGGCTATCTCTTCTCTGTCTGGACGGCAGCCGGACAAGACTTCTCTCCTCTGGAAGGTCCAGGCTAGCTGGATCTCGTCAGCTCTTGGAAGCTAATCGGGGTCAGCCCTGGTTACTGTCAATATATAAGCTTCAGCATAGATGATCCTGATCTAACTGACAGTCATCAGGTGAATGTCATGTGATGCCATACCAGACTGATCCAGTTTGTACATGTCTGGGCAAGGACTAAGTCACCATGACTCAGCACAGTGCTGATTGGCTATGCCATGTATATATGTACAGAGTGCCTATGCATAGTCTCTTCTTCCCTGTAATGAGATGCTGGCGAAGCACTCTGTCTGTGAGCTGTATATACCTGTAAATAAACTACCTGTAAATAGTAACCACTGGACTGTGTTATGTGGTGTGCTATTGGGAGCAGCTGGTGAGTGGAACTCTGCTAAGGTGTGCTACACGTTCTAAAGTTACTGGTTCAACTGGGAAAGCACTGCGCGACAGTTACTACTTGGAGAAGAGGCCAGCCAGAAAGCCCAGGGTTGCTACGCAGAGGCAGGCAGCGGCAAAGCACCTCTGAACGTATCTTGCTCTGGAAACCCCATGAAGTACAACATCACGGGGCGGCCGTAAGTCAGCCACAACCTGACGGCACTTCCCACCACCCAGCGAAGGCAAACAGAGAAGCACTTAGAGCCGGGGGAATTCTCTCATTCTCTTTAATCGACATGGGGATGTGGCGCTGGCGATGAAATGCAGTATGGGATTGAGGGTCTCCAAGGGCATAAGCCGTTGGAAGTTCCAGGTGCGATGTCCCTCCCTAAGCCTCCAGACTTCCTGGCAAGAGAGACTAGACAGCTAGAGAGGCACACTTCTTCTGCCATTGTCCCCTTTGAAATGTAGGCTGTGTTCTCAGGGACAATTTCCTTCCTTCCGTTCTCTCGCAGATGAAGACGAACTCTTCTCCCTGCACACACCAAGGGGGACGACATACGGTCCTCCCTTGGCACCACGAGGCAGATGGGCCTCTCGCCATCTGCTTCCATCCTTTAGCTAGTATGTTAGTACTCCATCCTTTCCCTGCTCTTTCCTATCCGAAGTATACTTCTCAAACAAAGAGATAAATATTTCTCTGCTAAACTTGCGATGGGACTCTGTGTGGCTTTGTAGCTTTATTTAAGCACTCTGCTAACTAGTGGGAATTGGACTAACCACACCAGTTAACCACTGCCCCCCCCAATAGGTTATGGGCCCAGCACAAGCCACATTGGGAGAAATTCTCAGTACAGCCGAAACGCTGGCAGGAGGAGACAGAGCCTGCAGAGGTAGTCATTGGAAGGCTCCAAGGCTATCTCTTCTCTGTCTGGACGACAGCTGGACAAGAACCCCTCTGAAGAGTTCTCTTGGCCGTCTTCTTTGCGTTCACAAAGGGGAAAAAAGAACTAACCGGCAGCCATGCAGGCCACTTTAAAGGCCAGGCGGAACAAAGACCTTGCCTGGTCGTAGGAGAAGAATCCTGGGAAACCACATGGCGGACCAGTTTGGTGTAGTGGTTAGGAGCGGCAGACTCTAATCTGGAGAACCGGGTTTGATTCTCCACTCCTCCACATGCAGCCAGCTGGGTGACCTTGGGTCAGTCACAGCTCTCTCAGACCTGTTCTCTCAGAGCTCTCTCAGCCCCTGTTGCAGGGAGAGGAAGGGAAGGAGATGGTAAGCCGCTCTGAGACTCTGAGTGAAGGGTGGGGTATAAATAGCCAGTTTGGTGTAGTGGTTAGGAGCCAGCTGGGTGACCTTGGGTAAGTCACAACTTCTCTCAGAGCTGTTCTCTCAGAACCCCCTATCTCACAGGGTGTCTGTTGTGGGGAGAGGAAAGGAAGGAGATTGTAAGCCCCTCTGAGACTCTGAGTGAATGGTGGGGTATAAATCCAATCTCCTCCTCCTCCTTCTTCTGAGACAGTGTGGTGCAGGGGCTGGACAAAGTCTGAGGAGACCAGCATTCAAAATCCCCGCTGACCAGGAAGCACAGGGGACCCTGGGCCTGTCACTCCCAGCCTGACCTTGCCGATCACAAGATTACCGGGACGAAAAACAGAAGAGGGGTGAACCGTGCCCGCTGCACAGGGTGGGATAAAAACATGGCAGGCAGCTTTATATGGGTACTGACCCCCAGAGTTTAAGATGAAGGTTATTCCAGAGGAGCAAAAGCAAGAAACAAGGCAATGAAGTCTTTGTTCATCTCACTTTTCATTAAAGGACAGGGCTCTGCCATTCGGCCGATGACTGTGCCGTCAAGCCCTAGGGGAAACGCCTCTGAAAGCAACTGCAAGGAGTCCAGGCTCATCCTAAACAGAGTTGGTACGTTTTGAGCCGTAAAGCTCTTCTTCCGATAATATTCCCTTTCTTCCTCCGGC
>NW_015170994.1:5887-8586 GCF_001447785.1 Gekko japonicus | reverse complement strand
GTTGCAAGAAAGGAGAAGAAGTGCGAGACTCATGGCCCGTCGTCAGCTGTCAATCAAAGAGACAAATGAGTAGTTCCAGGATGACTGCCAACGAATTGGCTGGGAGTTTAGTTCATTAAGACTTGGTTATAACTTCAGCCGGGAGAAGCAGCAGTTTGTGGATGCAACAAGCGCACTTTGCTACTGAGCCACCAGGCTTGCTGCTACCGCACCTCTGCAACCTTGAAACTTGGACTGGACCTGACAAACGGCTTTTCTGGAACCCATGACCTCAGACTGGACTTGGACTTCCTGCCTGGAACTCCTTGACCCTAGACTGGACTTTGGTAAACCTGCTCTCTGGAACCCCGGACTTTTGGACTGGACTTGGGTTACTCTCTGCAACCTCACCTGCTGGACCTCAGACCGTGCCCCCTGGGGAAGCTACATCCGTACACAAGGGGGGGAAAGAGAACTGGATCTTTTGGGGCACACTGCAGAAGTGATGGGAGCAGGAATCGGCAAAGGGTTGTGTGCAAAACAGGAGTTCAGCAAATTCTGTCGGGGAAGAGCACGAGTCAGGCATAGAGGCCGAGACAGCAAATATCTCAAGGGAAAAGACGGTGCCATCGAGTAGCTCACCTCGTAATGGTAGTTCATGCAAGTCAGTTCTCTCCAGCAGCGATCCCCGCGAATCTTAATCAATCCCTGTCAAGGAGGAAAGGGAAACGGGAGGTTATTTCCACCGCAACTCAGAGGAGAATTCTCAAAAGTCAAACATTAAAGGCTGGGGGGAGAAATGGAAACGCTGGGAAGGGAAGGGGGGGAGAGACATGAAAACCACACACAAAGACACACCGCCTCACACCAAATGTTAAGGGACTACAAGCTCGGCTCAATAAACAGACACGAGTTACACGCGCGCAGAACTGGGTTCGAGAGGAAACGAATCCATCGAGACTTTTGACAAACTGACAAAATGGAATCCACCACAGGGTAAACAGTATCTTAAGGTCGGCCTTCCCCGAAAGACTGGGGCATCAGGGGGGGGGGGCAGCCATAAAGCCCTCCCAACATGGTTAGAGAGGAATATTCTGGATTCCAACATCTTCACGCAGTTCAGTTGGCCAAAAACCAACTCTTGGAGGCTGTGACTGTTTCGAAGCACCAATCTCAACCGAAGAGGGAAGCTAAGGCCTAAGCGAAAAGCTAAGTTTGCGGTCTTCAACCAACGCTCCTTCTAAGCCGTGGAGTCCTGTGAGCAAAAATTCTACTTTCTGAGCTACTGGCATTAAAGATGTGAGCGAGCGATTTGGCCACTGCATAAATTAGTTTGCTCTGGAGCCCTCCTTCCTGAGCTAAGACAAAGATGTGTGAGCCGGAGGCTAAAGAACTGTGAGCTAGCTCACACTAATTCAGCTTAGAGGGAACACTGCATACGATGCATTCATTCAGTTGGTTTGTATCCTGATTTTCTTTCCGAGGAACTCAGGGAGGCGTACATAGAATTGTAGAGTTGGAAAGGGCCACACAGGGCATCTAGTCAAACCCTCTGCTCAATGCAGGATCAGGAGAGGACCATGGAAAAAGAAGAAGAGATTGGATTTATACCCCGCCCTTCACTACCCGAAGGAGGCTCAGAGCAGCTTACAGTCACCTTTCCCTTCCCCTCCCCACAACAGACACCCTGTGAGGTAGGCAGGGCTGAGAAAGCTATTTCAAAGACTGCTCTTGAGAGAACAGCTCTGAGAGAACTTGTGACTGACCCAAGGCCACCCAGCAGGCTGCATGTGGAGGAGTGGGGAATCAAACCCAGTTCTCCCAGATCAGAGTCTGCCGCTCTTAACCACTGCACACCAGACTGGCTCTACCACTACACCAAACTGCTACTTTGTTCAGACGGACTGAAAGGAATGCGCGGGTCTGACTCATCCACCCTCCCTGGCCAGGGGTCTCTGCGGCAGAGGCAGGCGAGTCCGTTTGAGACATGAGCCACCGGTCCTGTCTCTAAGCTCCCGAATTAGACGCCGGGCCTTCCCCACCCCGGCCTGGCATGTTTGCATTCGAACCTCCTGCCTGACCGCAAAGAACGCAGGCAGGCCGCCCGCCCGCCCCCCGCCCCTCGTTACCTGGCCGGGGACCCGTATGCAAACACCGCAGAACAAAGGCGCTCTTTGCTCTGACCCCAGAGCTGCTTTGCCTCGGATTCAAATCATTCCGGTAGCAAACGGGGGCTTTTGCAAATCACCCGGCGCTCCGGCCAGGTGAACAGTTATCCTCAACGCCCAGTTCACAGCGATGAAATTACTCTGGGCGAGGGGGAAAGACCTGACTCCTGAGCCGTGGATCGTGGGCTGCCTGTTGGTACGGCCCCTCTCCCCACAGGCAAACAGGGAGTCTGTCAAAAAGAAATACGGATCTATATCATCAATAAGCCCTTTCCATAACTCTAACGTCCATCCCTTTTTATCCTTCACTCTTCGCCACACCCGAGATCAGTTTCCCCCCCCTTTCACGACCATAAATCCTAAGTACTTAAAATGTCATCCTCGCAGGAAGGATGCGAGGAAGGATGCCTGACCCCCTCATTCCAAGGTTTTCCGCTTTGTAAAACTCTTGCAGGAAGGTGGAGAAGACAGAGATAGGAATATCACTATCCGTCTCTTGATGTCCCGTCTCCCCGTTTACAATGCAGATGGCATACATTTATCCCCCCCCCC
>NW_015170994.1:4852-5877 GCF_001447785.1 Gekko japonicus | reverse complement strand
CCCTTTTTAAAGTGTAAAAGAGAACAGAGTCAACCTCTGCGGAGGAAAAGGAATCCCCTCGGAAGGGTGTATGTGTGTGGGTCACAGCTGAAGACCCACAAGGAGACTCCTTGGTAGCCTCAGAGAATGGTAGCCTCTGGGTCCCGTTTCCAGAACCCTGCTTTCGAAAAGGGATGGAGGAAACATGGTGGGAAAGTGTACAGAGTCAAGAAGGAGGAGGAGGACGAGGGCGAGGAGTTGGTTTTTATACCCCGCCCTTCACTACCCAAAGGAGTCTCAGAGTGGCTTACAATCACCTTCCCTTCCTCTCCCCACAACAGACACCTTGTGAGCTAGGTGGGGCTGAAAGAGGCGGAGGAGGAGATTGGATTTATACCCCGCCCTTCACGACCCGAAAGAGTCTCAGAGCAGCTTACAAACTCGTTTCCCTCTCCCTCCCCACAACAGACACCCTGTGAGGTAGGCGGGGCTGAGAGAGCTCTGAGAGAATTGTGACTGACAGAAGAAGAGGAGGAGGAAGAGGAGATTGGATTTATACCCCCAATCCTTCACTACCCGAAGGAGTCTCAGAGCAGCTTACAAATTCCTTTCCCTTCCCCTCCCCACGACAGACACCCTGTGAGGTAGGTGGGGCTGAGAGAGCTCTGAGAGAACTGTGACTGACAGAAGAAGAGGAGGAGGAGGGGATTGTATTTACACCCCGCCCTTCATTAACCGAAGCAGAGCAGCTTACAAACTCCTTTCCCTTCCCCTCCCCACAACAGACACCCTGTGAGGTAGGTGGGGCTGAGAGAACTCTTTTGAGAACGGTTTGTGAGAGAACAGCTCTGAGAGAACTTGTGACTGAGCCAAGGTCACACCAGAAGCTGCACGCGGAGGAGTGGGGAATCAAACCCGGTTCTCCCAGATTAGAGTCCGCGCTCCTAACCACAGCACCAAACTGGCTCTCTTCCCTCCTCTGTGTTCCACTAGAAATCTCTCCAAAACAAGACCAGCAGTTCTGATT
Organism: Gekko japonicus; assembly: GCF_001447785.1. Taxonomy (NCBI): domain Eukaryota; kingdom Metazoa; phylum Chordata; class Lepidosauria; order Squamata; family Gekkonidae; genus Gekko; species Gekko japonicus. The sequence goes on along the minus strand of NW_015170994.1, from coordinate 4,871 downwards.
ACTATCTTTTATCTTTTCC
>NW_015170994.1:4587-4763 GCF_001447785.1 Gekko japonicus | reverse complement strand
TCCCATTCTGCTGGCATCTAAATTTCAGTGGGAAACCCCCCAGGACAACATCTGGTTCAACAGGATCTGGAACAGACGGTAAAGTGTCCCTGGGGGTGGAAACGTCCATCAAGTCACAGCCAACATATGGCCACCCCGTAGAGGCTTCAAACCAAAAGAGGAACAGAGGTGGCTTG
>NW_015170994.1:4310-4430 GCF_001447785.1 Gekko japonicus | reverse complement strand
CTTCCTTGGTGGTCTCCCATCCAAAGTACTAACCAGGGCCGACCCTGCTGAGCTACCAAGATCTGATGAGACTGGGCTAGTCTGGCCCATCTAGGTGAAAGCAAGAGACAAGCAGAGGTG
>NW_015170994.1:1402-1537 GCF_001447785.1 Gekko japonicus | reverse complement strand
TCCCTTCTGATTTCTCACATACAAGACGCCGATAAAAAGCACGGGGAAGAAAGCGCCCTTTCTTTGCGGCCCCGGCCCACGTTAATGCAATAAAATGAAATTTGGGACAACTGCTCTCCGTTCCAGAAGACGGAG
>NW_015170994.1:0-1279 GCF_001447785.1 Gekko japonicus | reverse complement strand
AAACTCCTTTCCGTTCCCCTCCCCACAACAGACACCCTGTGAGGTCGGTGGGGCTGAGAGAGCTCTTTCCAGAGCTGTCCTTGAGAGAACAGCTCTGACAGAACTATGGCTTGCCCAAGGTCATCCAGCAGCTGCAAGTGGAGGAGTGGGGAATCAAACCCAGTTCTTGGGGGGACATGTTATTTTTCAGATTCGGGGAGGGCATAATTATCAGTCTTCTGGATTTTTCTGTTCTGTATTTGGATTCAGGGTTTTTCTGGAATTCCGAAATTATTTAGGTCCATATTCACCATGGGGAACTCAATTTGTGGGGTTGTTCTGGGGGGGGGGGGGGGACATGTTATTTTTCAGATTCGGGGAGGGCATAATTATCAGTCTTCTGGATTTTTCTGTTCTGTATTTGGATTCAGGGTTTTTCTGGAATTCCGAAATTATTTAGGTCCATATTCACCATGGGGAACTCAATTATTGTTTTTTTTTCAAGCAAATGATATCAAAACCGCAGCGTGGTTCATGCTGCCTGTCCACTAAAGAACCCCCAAGTTTCGATAGGACCAAGGAGTCCAATTCTATGGGCCCCTGAACAAACAGCACCGACAAGCCCAACAGAGCTAACATCAAGCCAGAGAATCCCGGCAGAACCACAGGCCAATGTGGCAAGCCCAAGACATCCAATGCCATAACCAGAGAATCCAAGCCAAACCAACTGAAGCAAGGGAACTGAGTCCAGCCCGAAAGGACCAATGTCAAATCACAGAAGCCAAGCAGAACCCAGAGCCAATGTGGCAGCGCCAGCCCAACAGAACCAATGTCAAATCACAGAAACCACTCAGAATCCAGAGCCAATGTGGCAGCACAAGCCCAACAGTAACAAAGTCAAATCACAGAAGCCAAGCAGAATCCAGGGCCAATGTTGCAGCGCAAGCCCAACAGAACCAATGACAAACCACAGAAGCCAAGCAGAACCAACCTGGCAAGCTCCCCCTAATGTAGGATCCCACTTGGCTGTGAGAGCTGCCTCCCTACCCCTTCCCTCCCATTGTCCAGGAAACCGGCAAAAAGAAAGGAGTTTTGGAGTTTTAAAACGTGGGCCCCAGATATTTCTGAGTATTTCTGCGAATTTTTGGGATCAGGAGACTGGTATTGCCAAGATTCCTGAAAATCAATCTGGATCCCAAATATATCCGAAAAATATCACAAAGTGTTTCGCAGGGATATATTCACACTGGCTATGTCCAAGCGCCCATCCCTTCAGAGAACCCTTTCCCACACCCCCTTT
>NW_015170993.1:136754-172250 GCF_001447785.1 Gekko japonicus | reverse complement strand
GGTTCACCCCCACCCATACACATTGCTGGTAGAGCCTGATCATTGTCAATTCCATCTCCCCTCCCCCGTCCCCTGTTTCTCTTCCTTATGTGAAGGGACTCTGTGTAGTTGGGTTTTCTTATATGCTTTCTTTGTTACAGCTTTTAGTGAGTGGTTTCGACATTGGGGGAAAATGCATTTGTGGGGGAGGTTGTGTCTTGGGAATGAGGGCCATACAACAACATGCCCAGCTTGGGGGCTGTTGCCTGGCTGTCACTGCCAGGTGGCAAGGGAACCACACAGTGGCTTGTGTCCATGTGGGATCCTGGAATTTGCCAACCTACATTTCAGCCCCAGCAGGCAGGCTGGGGAGAGGTGCTGCTGGCCTCTTCCGCATTGTCATTTTTGTCCCTATTGCTTTGGGTCTCCCCCCCCCCCACTTTCCACACGTGTTTTGATCCCTCTGGAGCTATTAGAGAGAGCAAAACACATTGGGAGAAACCCCCCCTAAAGCAATAGGGACAAACAAGTGACAAAAAAGACAGTGCAGAAGAGCCTGCTATCAGTTAACAGGCAAGTTATCTGATGCTGGATTTGGCCCCATGGTGCGCCATTGTTCCTGTGGTTGTAATCAATAAGGCCGTGGCTTTCAGTCCAAGTCATGTTGTTGGCAGTTTTGTTCTCCCCTTCACCTTGCAGGTCAGCATGGGCTTTAAAACTTACCTGGATCTGAACCAAATGAGCCCATTTTTGAGAAAGCACATCAATAAGAGCCTAAGAGACACCCCCCATCATTATTTTAAAACTTTTAATAAAAACTGAAGTCTCAACAGTTGTGAAAAGGCATTTGGAGATCTTGGGCTGCGGGCACACGGGCAGGAAAATGCGGGGGGGGTGTAGCATGGCTGTTTGCCCCGGGGCAAAATAATGCGCGGTTGCGCCAGCAGACGTACCGTGGAGGTCCCGTGGAGGTCCCATGGAGGTCCCGTGGTAGGGGGGAGGTGCCGAGCACACCACAATCCTGCACCGTGGCAAAGAAGCGGCGCGGCGCGGCAAACAGGTGTTTTTTCCTCCGGACACCAAAGTGTGTGCATGCCCCGTTGGGTGTTCATGTGCAACCCATGGACAGTTGGAAAAAAAACCCTTTATACGAGGGGGCATGGGCAGGCGCTGGAACTACCACCGGAAACGCAATCAGACGCTCGCCCTTGCCCCGTGGTTACCAGAAACTAGTACCCCGAGGTACTAGTTTTTAACCGCGCATCTTCGGCGGGAAGCCTCGGGTTCGCCGCGGGAGCTCTACGCTTCCCAGATGTGGTGGTGAGATCACGCCCGGAAAATCCACCTATCTTCCGTCTCTCTAGCATGCCTAATGCTCCGTGTGACCGCAGCCTTAGTATAGAAAGTAATTCCGCCTCTGCTTCTGTGTGGTCCAGAAGCTTTCTAGGATAAGCTCATCTTTGTTGATGAAAAAAAAGTTTGAACAGAATAGATTATGAATGCTACAAGTAAAATTGCCTTTGTCCAGATGACTCGTGTCATGCCTGATTCAGTAGGCAATGGCCCTGGATGTACCTGGGACTGTGTTTGCAGCCATGGGGCCAAGAGTAAGCTGAGGGGAAAGGCTACCCTTGAATCCACAGCAGCAAGTAGGAGCATGGTGGACTGGCCCCCTGCAGCAACCTTGGTTGGCCAATAGGGCACCTGGGGTGGGCTGGGGGTGGGCAAAGCTCCAGGGAGACCTGGAGTCTGGAGTTTTCACTCTGGTTCACCCCCACCCATACACATTGCTGGTAGAGCCTGATCATTGTCAATTCCATCTCCCCTCCCCCGTCCCCTGTTTCTCTTCCTTATGTGAAGGGACTCTGTGTAGTTGGGTTTTCTTATATGCTTTCTTTGTTACAGCTTTTAGTGAGTGGTTTCGACATTGGGGGAAAATGCATTTGTGGGGGAGGTTGTGTCTTGGGAATGAGGGCCATACAACAACATGCCCAGCTTGGGGGCTGTTGCCTGGCTGTCACTGCCAGGTGGCAAGGGAACCACACAGTGGCTTGTGTCCATGTGGGATCCTGGAATTTGCCAACCTACATTTCAGCCCCAGCAGGCAGGCTGGGGAGAGGTGCTGCTGTTTTGTCCCTCGTTTGTCCCTTTTGCTTTGGGTCCCCCCCCCCCCCCCACTTTCCACACGTGTTTTGATCCCTCTGGAGCTATTAGAGAGAGCAAAACACATTGGGAGAAAAAAACCCTAAAGCAATAGGGACAAACAAGTGACAAAAAAGACAGTGCGGAAGAGCCTGCTATCAGTTGACTGGCAAGTTATCTGATGCTGGATCTGCCCCCATGGTGTGCCATTGTTCCTGTGGTTGTAATCAATAAGGCCCTGGCTTTGAGTCCAGGTCATGTTGTTGGCAGTTTTGTTCTCCCCTTCACCCTGCAGATCAGCATGGGCTTTAAAACATACCTGGATCTGAACCAAATAAGCCCATTTTTGAGAAAGCACATCAGTAAGAGCCTAAGAGACACCCCCTCCCCATCATTATTTTAAAACTCTTAATAAAAACTGAAGTCTCTACAATTGTGAAAAGGCATTTGGAGATCTTGGTATAGAAAGTAATTCAAAGATTCCTTTGTGTGGTCCAGAAGCTTTCTAGGATAAGCTCATCTTTGTTGATGAAAAAAAAGTTTGAACAGAATAGATTATGAATGCTACAAGTAAAATTGCCTTTGTCCAGAGAGCTCTACGCTTCCCAGATGTGGTGGTGAGATCACGCCCGGAAAATCCACCTATCTTCCGTCTCTCTAGCATGCCTAATGCTCCGTGTGACCGCAGCCTTAGTATAGAAAGTAATTCCGCCTCTGCTTCTGTGTGGTCCAGAAGCTTTCTAGGATAAGCTCATCTTTGTTGATGAAAAAAAAGTTTGAACAGAATAGATTATGAATGCTACAAGTAAAATTGCCTTTGTCCAGATGACTCGTGTCATGCCTGATTCAGATATAAATGTGTGTTTAAGAAGCCTTAGGGGTCCACTTAGCTTACCTATATCAGTCATTAATCTCCTGGCAAGAAATTCATTATAGGTACTGGGGAGGATTCTACTACACTGAGCAAAGTTAGTTAATTAAAATATTTACACCCCACCTTTCCTTTTGGCTCATGTTTGAAGCCTTCCTCCAATCTAAGGAGTCTTCCTCCAACGTAAGTAGCTCTTCTTAGGTGGGAGGAAGACTATCAAAAATAATTATTAAAATGGGATAACTCATTGTGGGGAGCACCATATAGGCAGAGTGGAACATAGGTGAGCTAGATGCACAAATACACCAAAATGCAGCATAATATTATTTATCTCACCAGAGCAGATGGATGAGAGATCAGTGACTTGCCTAAGGCCATCCAGTGAACTTATTAATGTGGTATGGTTTGAACTGGGGACTTCCCAGCTCATATTGTATAACTTCACATGAGGAAACTCTGGACATATTTACAGATAAAGCTTCAAGAGGTTCCCAGCACAATTGATTTTCCATTCCTATACAAAACCCACCTTGGCTAGAATTCTTGCACAACTTACAAATCCTACGATCAGTCCAATTAAATCCTGACATGCAAAAATGCTCTGAGATTTTTTTTGCCTGAAGTTCTGAGTGGCATGAGAAACCATCCTTTATCAGGCAAAAAATGTTGTGTTTTGTTTTGTTTTGGCCAACTCTGCTGTTGATGCTTCCCTGTCTGCCTCACCACTGACAGAGATATTTACTTGTTGATATTATTAAACTCAAAAATGTGAGAGGCAATGCCTGTTTCCAAGATACCTTTTCCTTTAGAAGGAGGGGTATTTAGCTTTTTAGAGAATGTGGAATGGTATGGTATAGCATGGTCTTGTCAGATCTTGGAAGCTAAGCAGAGTTGGTAGTAGGATGGGGGACTACCAAGATTTTGCAGAGGAAGACAATAGCAAACCACCTCTGCTTCTCTCTTGCCTTGAAAGCCCTTGTTGGTTTCTCCACAAGTTAGTTGACACTTCATGGCACTTCATAAATATTCAGCCCTTGGATTGCTGTCTGTAGCAAAATGGTGAAGAGTTATGATAGGTTGATAGGTTATATAGAATTTTGTGTGAGGAAGCAGAAGTTAGGCAGAGGCAACATCTGCATTCTATATCTTTTCAGTTGAGCCTGAGCAGACTGAGGAAAAATACAGAGTAAGCTTTATAAATTGCTTATTAAAATAAGGCTGTTAGTAGGCCCATGGCTGTGAGAGGGCATATGAATAAGGCTGCCACGGTCCAGTAGGTTCCCACCTAGAAGCAGTGGTGGGAGAAAAATAAAAATTAAAAAGGTCTGGTTTACTTATAGGAAGTTCTTACCACAGAGTTCCTGGCAATTCCTTGAGCTACACAGGAGAGACAAACGTTAACTCTAGGAAGCACTGGAAACTCTATGGTAAGAACTTCCAGTTTTACCTTAGAGTTTCCAGCTATTTATAGACCTAACATTTGTCACTTTTAGGTCGCTCTAGGAATAACCAGGAGTTGTATGGTAAGAACTTTCTGTAGGGCCTGCTGACTATCTCTGTTGACTACGAAAAAACCATGTGTGTGATTTAATTGATATATGTTGTCTTCCCTTACCCCCAGCATTGTTAGTCCGATGTGATATTCATGAGTAACTGTACATTGCTCAGAGCCGGCAGCTCTGCATGGACTGAGCAATTAATAAATGGAAAGATGATGATGATGATGATGATGATGATGATGATGATGATGGTGATGATGATGATGATGATGATGATGATGATGATTAAGACCTGACCTTATTTGTTTCTTTAATTTTTCTCCCAGGATTCTGCCCCCCCAACCCTCCCACCAATTGACAGACACTGCCTGGCAACCCTAGATAAGTGTGATGCTTCCCAGAAAAGGGAGGGGTAGAAATGGGGGAAGAGCCTGCTAACTGTCCATTGATATTTAAGGCCTGGGTATGCTTAAAAATCTAAGTCCTTGGGCAAAAGCAAAAACCAGGGGGGACGACTCTCATTGACCCTTAGCCCAAGGACTGCAGTTTTGAGATGGCAGGAAGATGGACCAAAAGAGAGAGGAAGACCAGCTTTGAACTCAGAAACCTTCCCTCCTCCTTTTGTTTATTTTTACTGCATTTTATTTTTTGTATTACGGCCCTGCAAAGTCCAGATATAACCAGGACCATGGTCTTTGGGTGGATATCCACTGTCATACCGGTGCTCTGGGAGGCTCCAGTCGGGTTTCTTGGCAAACCTGGCAGCACTTAACACTGTCCTTGATTTTGCTGTCCATGCTGGGCCATGAGTGCATATGTGTGGGCCAGCACCTTCATCCATATGATGAACTTGCTGGTGCAACGGAGCTGGCACCACTACCCAGCTTCCCCACAGCAGGCAACCTTTGTGTGCAGACAGTTCATCTTGGTAGGAGGAGAATGCATGCTGGGAATTCTGTGCCCATCTGGCTAGTGGGCCATTCCCTCCCCACCCAGTCCAAAATGCGGGAGAGGACATGGTCCCTAGTAGTGTGGCAGGACATGTCTGATACCTGGAGAGCGTGGTTGGGAAGGTCCTTGAGGAGCATGATCTGGTGGGCAGGAGCAGGGTCTGAGTTGCAAGAGGGTAGCAGCAAGCAGCTGAGTGCATCGGTGTGTCCCATTGCCTTCCCGGGCAGTGGAGGAGAGCGTACTGGTAGCCCGCTAGGAAGATAGACCAGTGCAGCACCCTGGGGGATAGCATATGCGGCATTTGGCGGCATTTGGCAGTCCAGGGCCAGCATGCCCAGCAGGGGGTTATGATCAGTCATGATGGTGAAGGGCCACCCGTAGAGGTAATCATGGAATTTCTTAACTCTCACCATGATTGACATCGCCATGATTGACATCTGTGCATAATTGTGTTCAGCTGAGGACAAGGTGCAGAAGGAACCTCTCTGCCATTGGTTAACTGGTGTCTGAGGATGGCTCCTACCCCATATGGGGACACATCGCAGACAAGCATGACAGGCAGCACTTCATCAAAGTGTGCCAGGATGGTGTTCAAGGTGAGCAGCTCCTTGACAGCCCGGAACATAATGGCTTGATTCTGGCCCCAGACCCAGGGGGCCCTTTTGTTAAGAAGCAGTGCAGTGGCTTCGCAATTGCTGCTTTGTGGGGCAGGAATGAATGATAGAAATTAAGCATGCCCAGGAAGGCTTGGAGTTCCTGCTTGTATGTGGGGGTCAGGGCGCTGATGATGGCACAGACCTTGTCAGCTGCAGGATGGATGCCATGTGTGTCAATGGAGAAACCCAGTTACTTGACCCACAGAACCCCCAGGAGGCACTTTTCTATCTTTACTTTGAGGCCAGCTTCTTGGAACCACTGTAGGATGGTGCGCAGTTGATTGGCAAATTCCTTGTCCATGGGTGCGGTGATTAAAGCATCATCAAAAAGGGCTGGACCGTGGAAATCCCATTAAGGAGAGAGTCCATTAGAATTTGGAAGATTCCCAGGGCTACACTGACCCCAAACTGTAGCTGCCGCATCTGGAATGCACCCCTGTGCATTACAATCGTCTGGGCTTCTGCGGTCACATCGTCTACTGGGAGCTGTTGGTAGGCCTACGCCAAGTCCAGTTTCCCAAAAACCTTAGCACCCGCGAGGGATGCTAGGACATGGCTGACTATGGGGACTGGGTAGGTGTGATCCTGTAGAGCCTTGTTTGTAGTACATTTATAGTCTGTGCAGATGCGAACATCTCTGTTGGGCTTGACCGGGGTCATGATGGGAGTTTCCCATAAGGTGTGTGGGACCAGCTCCAAAACCCCTTGAGCTACCAACTGATCCAGCTCCCCATCTATCTTGGGCCTTAGGGCAAAGGGGAAGTGTTTGGCCTTCAGCCAAATTGGCCACATCTCCAGGTTGAGCTGAAGAGTGAACAGAGGTCCAGTGTAGCGACCGAGCTGGGAACCGCTGGGAACTCATCGCACACCCTCTGTTAGTCTTTGGAGGCCACATAGTTCACCCCCGTTACTTCAAAACCCAAGGGCGAGAGCCAAGATAGTCCTAGTAAGCTGGTGAGCCACCCTTCCACCACTAACAACAATCCCTCAAATTTGCGGTATTTGTCGTGGAACTTGCCCCACTCTTTGATGGCCACCTCGTTCTTTTGAAAGCCTCTGAGGGTGAAGTCGGCAGGTTTGAGGCAGGGACCCCCCTGTGGACAGAGCCTCTGGAGAGTCTCTTCTGATATGATGGAGATGGAGGACCCAGTATCTAGTTCCATCTCACATGGCATACCCTCTATTAACACTGTCAGGGTTATATCAGGGGTGTCTCGGGGCAAGTTCAGTATCTCGTGTTGGCGGACGGTGGTGGTGTGAAGCTCTGCTGACTTCTGGTGCGGTGATGTGCATTTCCTGGGTCCCTTGGAGCAGTAGGCATGTGCACAGGCCCTGCAGGTAGCATAGCGGAAACAGCAGGAGCGGCGTTCATGGTCCTCACCACAGCTGGTGCAGGGGGATGGTGTGGTGGCCTTCGTTGGGTATACAGTGGTGGCTGAAGGTCGCGAGTCACAGTTAGCCAGGCGGAGGACCTGATGCATCTCTTCCTCATCTGATGCCTCCGAAGTTGAGGGTATGGAGGCCTGGTGTGCGGTGGAGATCTGGCGGTCCTGCTGGGCTTTCTTGAAAGCAGTGCTGTCTGGAGCAGGCTCACCCATCAGAATCCCATCCTCATCGCCAGTGAAATATACTGGGTTCGACATGCAAGTAGCGATCAGTTCATACTTTATTGTGAATCAGCTTAAACTGAGGACCACTCTAGCAGGACCAAAGACCCGCTTAAATCTTTGCCCAACACCACCACCCCCCACACACACACACTACCCATGATAGGCTATTTACAGAGTGGTTCCTAGTCTATAGGTTCCTTCCAGGATCCTAATCATCTATTGTTCTAGGTTTCAAGCTTGGTCAGTCAATGCCGGGCCCAGGACATAACAGTAAACCACTTCAGGTCCCTGGTGAGGAGAAAAGCAGGATACAAATAGCCATGTTCCCCTCTGAAATTCTAGCTTTCATTAAAAAAAAAAACATAAGTAAGATACTAGACTTTTCTGCTGTGCAGATAAAAGGTGAAATGTATAGGCAGTTTTTGTATAGGTTGTGTGGGAAGTAAACAGGGATGATGAAACTGGAAGAGGCTCTTACAGCCTCTTAGGTTAACTAGGTTAATTTAGGTTTCCTGTCTAAACTCATCCGTCTCTGACTGTTCTATAGCAGTTTCTCAGTCGGTCCTTTGCTTCTTTCATTTTTATTTGTTTTGGTCCTTTTAAATATCCATAATGACCACTGAGCAGAAAACTAAAGTGAGATTTATGCAATTTTGCAGTGGGAGATTTGCCTAAGGAGAGGCTTTGAGCAGTGTGGGGGGGCTTAAAAATGAATGGCAGTTTCACTCAGCCTAATAGCTGGTTTGAATCATTACATATAAACCTCCTTGCTGAAAGTTGCCTGTGTTAAGGAATGCATGCTTTTGAGCCTTTGCAGAATGCCTTTTGCTCACACAAGTGAATAATCACTGCCTAGCTCCTGTTTTCAAACCCCTCCCCCCAATCTTGCATTAGAGTTAAATAGCAGATCTGGCATAGTTTTATTTAGGCTGTGATCAGATGCACAGTTTGATCCATTGCCATTGCTGTTCCATTCCAGATTTAAAATGCACGATCAGACAGCAACATCTGTCTGTCGTGCCCCCGTTGTCTGCATCTTGTTTCCTTCCTCTTTACAGCATGTTTCTTTGATACCTGTGAAAGTCTGGTCCTTTGGGGCTGAGTTGGTTTCAAACCAAAATTTCTGTTGTCTGATCTCTCTGTTGCTCACCCAAGCCATCACACAGGTCTGACTGCTCTCTTGTTTTCCAGCCACCATTTTTTTACTAGTTAGTGATGTGCGCATATTCACACCCCTCTCCCCTCCTCTCCCACAGGGTCTTCTCAAAACTGTGTTTTCTTTATAAAAACTTCCAAAGAAAGATGCCTCTGTACTTCAGCTGTTTTCTGTGTTTTGGGGAAGAAGTTAATTGAAAAGATTAGAGAGAGAGAACAGCAGTGAACTACATATCCCAGCAGGCTTATCAGTGCTTGTGTGCATGCTCAAAGGAGAAACTTTTTTAAAATGGCTGATAGTCCATTGAACTACATATCGCAACAGGTTCTTCAAGACTGATGGCCCCACTCCCTGGCTGCTGCGTTTGATCACTCAAGGATGGGGTGAAAGCACTTTGAAGAGTGATAAAAGGGGTAAGTCTGATCACAGTTCTGTTACAAAAAACAACAACCCTGGATCAATTAGAGGCAGGGATACACTGGATCAAACTGCATGTCTGACCACAGCCTTAGATTGACTAAGATACCTTATTTTTCTGTAGTGAGAGGTGACACAGCTTGAGACTGTGTCTCAAGAGCTTATTATATTATCTCAGCCTTTTGCACTTCTGTCATAGGGTACTTTTATTTTCTGTGGTAAAATAGTCTGGAGATGAAACCTGGTAGGAACAAAGTGGTTTGCTTATAATAGCTCAGGCTAAATTATTGCCTTTCTCCCCAAAGAGCTGGGTGTAACTTCAAACTAGAAACAGCTCAGTGTACAATGAACACTTGACTAGGACTCACCATCACATTCTGAAGAGCTGTCCTTTCTCCTTTTTAAACATTTCTTGCATTTTATTTCATTTTACCTTATTTTAACAGCCAGTTAACTTGAAAGTTTTCACACTGTTATGCTTCATTTGGTTGGTCCTAAAAAACTGTTGTGTGGATTGTATTCTTAAACAGACCACTTTTATTGTATGGTTGGGGTGGGCTTGGGATAGAACACACTTGGTATTCAGCAGCATCAACTGATCCATTGGGAGTCTGTAGGGCATACTGGGGAGGCCATGAAACTTGCTTCATCACAGCAAGGAGAATGAGCAAAGCTGAGAGAGCTGCTAGTCAAGTATGGAGACAGGGTGAAGTTGCCCAAAAATGCTGGCCATCATAAATTGAGGTGCTTTAGCATAGCTAACCCAAAAAATATGGTAGACTATTTTCATAATCATTACATGGATTAATCATGTAAGTAAACTACTTAACCTCATTCTGCTGTTTCCTGTCCTTGTTTGGGTTGCTAGAGACCATTACATGAATTTGTGGATTTATCCCCTGACCGCCCTTTTACAGATATAGGGATCATCCCCTCAAAAAAAACATTACTTACACATTTGAAATTACTGAGCTTACCTGATATTGCATTGGCAATAGCATCCCTCCATTTTTGTTAATTTTATGGAGCAAAGAATCTTCAGAAATGGAAAAATTCCTACAGAAAATAAAGCATTTGAAAAGTTTCCATCTCAGAAATTTTTCCACTCCACACCTCTGAATATGCTATTACAAATTCAGTTCTAGAGTTTGTCTACTGTATCCTCTTCAGAGAACCCGCAGCTAAATTCAATATGTATGTCAAAAACAGCAGACAGGATCACAGAGTATTAATTTTTCCTCATTAGCCTCCCTTTAGTGTTCAGCTTGGGCCTCATCACAATAATGTAGCATTTAGGGGAAAAAATGCAAACCAGAAGCCCAGCACAGGAAGATAAGATGGAGAAGATTTCCACAGCCACCATATATTTGCCCTTGGTGCTCAGGTACATTGGAATAAAGGACAGCCAAACACTGCAGAATACCAGTATGCTGAAAGTGATAAACTTTGCTTCATTGAAACTGTCTGGCAACGTCCTGGCTTGGAAAGCCAGAATCAAGCTGAAAACGGCGAGAAAGCCCATGTAACCCAGGACACAATAGAACATAAAGACTGACCCTTCATTACATTCCATTATTATTATCCCATTCAATGAATTCATATCCATAGTTGGGAATGGAGGTGAAGTACTTAGCCAAATAGTACAAATGGCAGCTTGAAGGGAAGAGCAGGAAAGGACGGTATAAATTGCCAGTCTTTTCCCCATCCATTTCTTCATTCTAGAGCCTGGTTGAGTGGCCATAAATGCTAACACCACAGTGATGGTTTTGGCCAAAACACTAGAAATGGCTACAGAGAAAAGTATGCCAAAAATAGTTTGTCTGAGAAGGCAAGTCATTTTTACAGGTTGACCAATGAACAGCAAGGAGCAGAGGAAGCAGAGAAACAGGGAAGTGAGGAGAATGTAGGTGAGGGTCTCATTGTTGGCTTTGACTATGGGAGTATCCTGATGTTTGATGAAGGTTCCAAACACTAAAACTGTGGTCAGAGCAAAACAACTAGCAGAAAAAGCTAGAGTGATTCCCAAAGGTTCTTCATATGAGAGATAGCTTATAATCTTGGGAATGCATTGATTGTGATCTGAATTTGTATAGTAGACTTCTGGGCATATGATGCAGGCATCCATATCTGCAAAGAAATAAAAGTGTGTGTGTGAGAGAGAGACTCGACAGACAGACAAACAGATGAGAAAGAGAGCTGGTGTAGTGTGTAAGCTTGTGGACTATAAGCCACAAAGTCCCTGTTTCAGATCTCTTTTCAACCCAGAGCTCATTAATTAGTCTTAAACAATAGGCTTTCAGACACATTGTTCCCCCTATTAAAATTGTAGGATATTTCCATAGAGTTAGTAGTCCCTGGCTTTTAGTCCCTTGCCAAAAAAGCAAGTGTTGAGGAAGAGTCCACTCTTTTAGACAACTGATTTTGACTTTGATGAACAAACAGCTTTTAGACTGAGATTTCCACATGAAAGCTTATTTTTATATCATCCATTCATTCATTTTACTACATTCATACTCAACTTTATCCCCAAGAGGGACTCAAAACAGTTTACATTGTTCTCCTTTTCTGAATTTTATCCTCACAATAACCATGCAAGATAGGTTAAATTAAAGTGTGTGACTGGGCCAAGGTCACCCAGCAAGCTTCCATGGCAGAGTCGGGACCCAAACATGGGTTTCATCTTAGTCTGGCTTTCTAACACTACACTATGCTAGCTCTCAGTGACACCCTAGACCCACTTGAAAATCCACAGTGCTCCATATAAACAACAGAAACAAGAAATGAAACAATTTTCCTTTGGTTATCTGGAGCTCTAAAATCCAGAGAGTTCAACACACACATTTTAATAAGAATAAGCGATGGCGAGCGGGCGCGGCCAGAGGAGCGATCCCTGGCAGCCGAAGAGGCGAGGACATCGGAGTGGCTGCCGCCGAGAAGGGGCAGTATAGAAAGATAGAATAAATAATATATATCTTGTACAGGATTAGATGGAAAAACTGACCCTTTGAATGAATCTGAATATGTACATTAATTTATATGTTTATATTTTATTTGTGAGTATATTAGAATAACGGGATGGAATAATTAACTCAGATATTGGTTTAGGGTGATATGAGATATGGATAGGACTCTGTTGAAGATTATCGATAAATTAATAATAATAATAATAATAATAATAATAATAATAATAATAATAATAATAATAATAATAATAATGAATATAAGAAAAGCTATTCATCAAGTGTTCATCTTAAACGTGACTGAAACATACAATTGTGAATACTAGACCTCACTATGAAGAGCATTTAATAGGCTCATGGAATTATCAGTGCCATCCTAAGCAGTCTACTCAGAATCCTACTCAAGTGTACACAGTGGGGTATACTACCAAGAAAATGTCCTCAGGATTGCCCCGGAGAATGCTTCACTTCAACCTGATGTCCAGGATCCATCTTGAAGCATTAATAAACAAATGCCTATGGAGATTTCAGGAGATTATGTTCTGAGATCTGGATGGCCAGTTTGGGGGTTGCTTGGCAATCAGATCAATATTGACAAGCCTTCCAATCCTTTGTCTCTGTCAGTGAAAGGGGTTATGGGATACATTAAAACCTCTGAAGATTTTATCCAACCTGTCTTGTCACTAATCTTCCCTTCTGGACATGGAATACAATCATAACAGCAAAATGGCTTCCCTTTCTTCTTTCTCCTGCTGTAACCAGGATGGCAGTTGTCATTGCACACAGAAAAGGGCAGCACCTGTCCAGAAATATCAGCGTAGCACTTTAAGATTGATTTTATTGATAGTTTCGATAATAATAATAATTACTGTACGGCATTGTGTGTAGTATAGCCAGGAGATCCAAAGATTGTCTGGCAGCCTTAAGTACTAGCCCTTTTGTGGTGAGCTAGGCTTAATTTTTGGGCTGAGAGAGTTCTGAAAGAGCTGTTACTGACCCAAGGTCACCCAGCTGGCTTTGTGTGGAAGAGTGGGGAATCGAAACTGGTTCTCCTGATTAGAGTCTGCCGCTCTTAGCACTACCGCAAACTAGCTATTGATAGTTTTGATTTTATTACCTAATGAAAAAGTACAATCATCTTTGTGAGTATCACACTTCATTGCCGCTTTGGAACTTCAATGCTAGCTCTTTTCCATTCAAGAGAGTTTCAAGATGACTATACGGTTCTACAGTCTGGAGCATCAAACCCAGCATTAACACCTGGTCCTTTACTAACTCTCTTTAGTGATTGTGTGCTGCATGTCTTGAAGAAGAGGGTCCTAGACAGACTAACTCTTCCACATCTTCTTCAATCACCTATACTGCTAGTAGGGAATATTGAAATCTCACCAGACTTTAGGTTTTCCCCAACAGAAAGAGTCATTGGAACATCTAGGCTATGGGGATGATTGTAAAGCTGGTTTAAGCCTCTGTTAAGCTGTATTTGCAGTAGCATAGTGGGAAAAGCTAACAGGAGGGTCAGTCAGCACATGCTACTGAATACAGATGGGTAGGGAAGACTGGCAAATTGTGATTTATACCTATGCTGGTCATTGATTTTTCTAAGTATTTACCAAATAACTTCTGCATCTGAATCTCACCTGGTTAAATGTTCTGTGCCACACAATGATTTCGTCCTGAATAGTTAACTCCTTGCCTGTAAGAGCATGAGGACTGAGGCTTCCAATCTGCACTCTAATAAAAGACTTGTTTGAGAAAGTTCTCCAGTTTGTAACATCAAACACAGTAGATATTTCTCTGTTTTCATCAAAATGCACAGTCTCTCCAGCACTGTTGTTGAATGAGATGGTCCTCAGAAAGAGATGGAGCTGAGTTCAGGGATAATAAAACAAACAAGCTGTTGACATCCTCATTTTGGGTTCAATCCAAACAGCTTTTCTGTTGGTTAAAAAAAGAGTGGAAGGGGTCCCCATGGACCACCAAAAGCAGTATGCTGGGGATAGTTTTTTATTTTTATTTATTTAAAACATGTTAATGCCACATTTCTACCCAATCAGGTTCCCCAAAGACATTAAAACATTTGAACTATTGTGCACAAATTTTAAAATTATAAAATGATTCAATAGAAATGAGTAAACATACAACACAAAAACTAGGGAGAAAGGCCAATAACTGTTATTGAGGATATGTCAAATGAAACAAAAAAGTCCTCACCTGCCAGCAGAAGGCATGACAGAGGAACACAAACAAATCTCCCTGGGGACGGAGTTCCCAAATTTTGATGCTATGCCCAAGAAAGCCCTTTCCTGGGTTCCCACACCTGGCTTTAGATGGTGGGGGCAACCAAGGAAGGGACTCTGAAGATGACCAGAATGAATGAGACATATATGGACAAAGGACATGTGGGATAGGGTCTGTACTATGAAGGGAAGTTTAGTGAGATTGAGCAAAAATGTTTGGATCCAACTCAATGAGATTGACAAACCCATATCCCAGACAGGCTTTCCTGAATTTATGCCTGCCTATTTCCAAGCAATTCTTGTCTGCTCCCTTTCCCCATACCTTGCAAAGCTATGGGTGAAAGAATGGAGCAAATGGTGGGTGTGCAAAAGAACTTGGTAGAAAAGTGGGAGTACAGGACATCTTTTCTTTTTCTCAAGCCCCCTCCTCTCATGATGTAGCTACTTTTAAGCCACTCAATAGCGTAGCTCTGTAAAAATGGAATGTAACTATAGCAAACAAATAAAATTAATGAACAGAAACAAGTTACTGAGCAGCTATTTGCATAAATGGGAAGTGGGAAAAGTTCAGATACCAAAATAGCACATGCTCATATAGCTGCATTATGAAATCAACAGATGAATTTCTTTGGAGAAGCAATGAGCTATACATTTCTGACAGTGAAGATTTAGGCGAAGGAATGCAGTTTTCCAATATATCATTATGTGAAATTTTGGGGAGACAATGTTTGGATAGCTTACTTGTAAAAAAAATAATTGTGTCTTTGGGGTCCAATTACCTGCCATGGCCGTGGGTTCCAAGGCTCCAGCTTCCTTCCAGCCACCCGTGTTTGGTGTTTGATTCTGGCTTCATACATAGCATGGAAGGCATGTGCAATAGCATGAACAGCATTGTAAATACTGTAGCTGTAGCCAGTCATGCTCATTTCAAATAAAGGTCCAGGAAGGTTCTCCAGCTTCTCCTTCCCAGTACAGTTTACTTCACTTTTCTCACCTTCACTCATACTGGAATGTTTCAATGAACATCTAAAGGCCTGCTCCCAAAAGTCCTGGATAAAACCATCACCTTTTGCCCAAGAGGAATTTATATGCTTAAGAAAATTTCTGAATCCCGGTGGTTGCCTTGAGTGAACTGCAATGGATATAGCACCATGGAATGGTTGTATACTGTGGTCTCTTTCACGAGTAGTTGATCTGAAATCCCAATGTGCTGTCACAATCCATACCTTTCCTATAGGTGAATCTAAGGCTGTCATATGAAGAAGCCAACTCAACAGTCGCATTGATGGAAATACACTATAGACAACAAATACATTGGCTTTGTTTCTCATGAGAGCCGGAAATTTCTTCAGCGATATTAAAAATAACTCTCTGATTTCATCATTATCAGTATTTTTAAAAGTTCTTTCTATAAAGGCGAAACAGATACCATTCTGGGAAAGCATTGGGACCACTGCTTGCAAAAACCGTTCTCCATTGTCGTCTCCCACAACAAAGAGCCCAACCCATGTCCATCTGAAATGCAGAAGTAATTGGACAATCCCAGTGTACTGGTAGCTTTCATTTGGAACCATATGGTACACACAGGAGAGTAATGTTTGGTCACTCATCTCTGAGGCAAATGATCCATAAGAGAGCTGGAGAAAAAAAGATATATTGAAGCTTTTTTTTTATTTAGTAAAGTGCAAACTGTTTGTGTTTTGTGACAGTAACACATGTGTTAATACGCAACACATTTCTTCAGATGTGTTTCTCTTTGTTAAATAGTTTCACTCTGTGTCTTCTGAAGACATTTATTTCATGAAAGGAAAAATACATAAATAGCATAATTGGACAATCCCAGTGTACTGGTAGCTTTCATTTGGAACCATATGGTACACACAGGAGAGTAATGTTTGGTCACTCATCTCTGAGGCAAATGATCCATAAGAGAGCTGGAAAAAAGATATATTGAAGCTTTTTTTATTTAGTAAAGTACAAACTGTTTGTGTTTTGTGACAGTAATACATGTGTTAATATGCAACACATTTCTTCAGATGTGTTTCTTTTTGTTAAATAGTTTCACTCTGTGTCTTCTGAAGACATTTATTTCATGAAAGAAAAATACATAGCATAAATTTATATGAAGATTTCTGGCTCTGTCCAGCAGGACCTTCTCTGCTGAAGATCCAGTTGTGCATCAGGCATACTTTCTCCTAGCTAAAATATACAGCTTAGTAGGGATGCTAGAAACGCCAGGTATTCCTTCCTTTTATGGACTTGTGAGTTTGCCAAGGATTTGTCCCTTGTGCAAGAACAGGAATTGGGCCCATTGCACTGAGAACCCTGGGACATCTCAGCTGAACCCCATAATAATGAATGGATCAATGGTTGCAAAATTGTGGAAATCTTCAGAAAACTCTCACTTCGTATCGAGGAAATAATATACTCTGCTAATCCTGTATATTATTCCAGTTAATCCCTGTAGATTATTCCAGAATCCATGTCATGCTTACACAGAAAGTTATAAGACATCTATCAGTGTTTTGTAAATTCATATCTGATTTCTACTAAGCAGAGTGATAGGAAACTTGTGTGCTGAAACCAGCTTCCTTGCTGGTGACAAAATGAGGAGGGGTCTTATTTTACTGCAGAAAAAGGCTATACAGAAGACCATATGACCTGAATAAATAGGAGGTATAGTAACAAGTGGTTGTGTGAGACTGAGAGAAAAGGATGGCTGCCTCCAACTCAATACACACCAAATGAGAGAATCTACATCAAAAAAACAAATCAGTTTCTACCATGATGAAAATGCCTTAGAGCTTCATTCACAAGTGATATCTGCCTTCATTATGCATTAAGTATATTTTTTTAATGAGGAATATATGAGGTTGCAATTCATGGGCTGAACTGACCTACTTCAGGTGGAACTGATGTTCTAGGATGCTTTTCTTTTACAGCCTTATTCATTATTGCTTGTAAGAACTAGGTCTGAATTACACCAGTTTTATACCCTTTATAAACATCTGTTTCCTTCTTAGCTTCAGTATAGGGTTGCTCCTAGAGAAAATGTCAGCTTCAGAGGAGGCATTCCATGATATCACATAATTGCTGAGCTATCTTACCTCCCCAAACTTAACCCTCCCAAGGCTCTACCCTGAAATCTACAGGAACTGCTCAATCCAGAATTGACAATCCTACCTAAATATGTCCTTTCAGTACCATTTCTCAAGCCCACATTCTTCTCCTTTAATTTCATATCCTAGGCTCCGGTCACACGGACAGGAAAATGTGGGGGGGGGAGCGTGGCTGTTTGCCCCGGGGCAAACTAACGCAGGGTTAAGCGATCAGACCTCCTGTGGAGGTCCCGTGGGTAAAGAGAGGTGCTGATCACAGGACGGTCCTGCGCGCAACAAAGAAGCAGTGCGGTGCGGCAAACTGTTTTTTTTCGTGTACACCAAAAATGTACATGCTCCGTTGGGTGCTTGTGCGCATCCACGGAGACTTGGGGGGGAACCCCTTTTTTGCAAGGGGACATGGGCGGGCGCCAGATGCCACCGGAAACGTGATCAGACGCCTGCCCTTGCCCCGCGGTTTCTGGAAACTAGTACCTCCGCGGTACTATTTTTTTGCCGCGTGTCTTTGGCGGGAAGCCTCGGTTGAGCCACGGGAGCGCTACACTTCCCAGATGTGCTGGTGAGATCGTACCCAGAAAATCCGCCTGTCTTCCATCTCTCTAGCATGGCTAATGTTCCGTGTGACCACAGCCCAAGTTCTGATTCCTCCAGATGTTTATGCACTAAATTTACCTGTGGAATCTTGTATGAATTTAAGATGGTGGCCATGTTGATGGTGATTCTAGGAACAAGTCCCCCGATGACAGCTATCAGATTGTTCTGAACATCACATTTGTAGTTGGGAATAAACTTGTGCTTTGTGGAAAGTAGACCCATAGTGCCACGAAAAGTCTTCTGTGACCTGTAGTTTTTGTCACAGATGTGGAACCCCAAACTGACATTTGGTAAAATTGTGGGATTTTCATTGATCTCCTTAACAGCAAATATCAAGGCCAGAATGTGCTGGTAGTTTTTTGGCATCAGGCCACTACAACATAAATAAACAAATAAATAATGACTTGTAAAACAACAAAAGGAAGGTGACATAAAAATAACATATTTTTTTAAACCTGTTTCTTTGCTAATTTCCGAATTTAACCTGGACTGTGCCTCTGAAAAGTACCTCACAGCAGTATTCTACATTATATTCATAATGCATATTCTCACAACTGTGCATGAGTTTTCGATCAAGTAGCATGCAATGTCATTTGAAAATGTTGGTTTTAGGTGCATATAAGAATGATTCTATGTATGTAAACCAACTTAATTACAATGGGTACAAGTCTCCTGATTGTTTCATGTTAGTCTGTCTTGTAGATGTTTATGCTTGTCTGCTTTTTTTTCTTTGTAGAAAATCAATAAAAACTATTTTAAAAAAAGAAAATGTTGGTTTTGGAATAAATATTGAATAAATAAAGAACGTGAAATGCTATAAAGATTTCAGAGTTGTGTTCAAAATCTTTCAGATACATGATCCTTACTCAAACATTGTAAGGTTAGGTCAGTAATTTTCTACACATTATAGGAGGGGGCAGAGGTTCACAGACTTCAGAATTAAACTAGGTTCATTCCCAGTCCACCATTTATATTCTAACAGTGTGATTCTGTGCATAGCTACTGGAAAACTGCGTAGGATTGCACAGTAAATGACCAGTGGACCTTCTCATTTCCAGTCATTCAAAACATAAAGACATGAGGATGGTAGTAGGGGAGTTAATTCTCATGAAATTGATTTGAAAAAGTTATTGCAAACACAAGCTGGATGCCAAAGCACCAAAGCAATGGGCAAAGTCCCAGAGCTAGAATGGGGAAGTAAATGGAAGGAAACAAGAGCTACAGGCTGAAGAGCATAGTACAATGTCTATAAGAGTGAAGGGAAAATAAAGTAAATCTAATGGAAAACCATGGGATCATGAGAAGAGAAAAATACTGCATGAGAAGGGAGGAGCGGAAGTGAGGTAGTCAAGGAAGTTGTACTGCCATGGTAGACATTAGGAAATAAACAAGATCCCAGTATGGAAAGCAGGACAAATGCAATGATTGCCTGTTATAAATATATTAGAATGACATTTTGAAGGAAACAGACTACAAACACAACAAATAAAAACAGTCTTATGCAGAAAAGCAGAGCAAACCCTACATATTCCCTGAGTGAAAATTTTCATATTCAAGGTGTAATACCCATCCATCTTTTCATTGTTTGATATTCAAGTTTGGTTATTGTGCCCTTAAAAATACATATGATGGGGGAAGAAAATGAAGAATTCCTCACATAACTTCCTTGCTCAGCATCTGAGATGGCTCTTCACTGAAATTAGTGGAGTGATCCAGAAACAAGACATGAGAAACAAGCATTCCAATGCCAAAGTCTCCCGGCTGATAAAACTCATGGGAAATAGGAAGGGGGTCTCTTATATGGGGTCTAATGCAACAAGTCTTCTGGCTATGGTAGATCAAACACACCTTGCAAACAACATGAGGCAGCAGCCCAAGCAGCAGCACCAAGAGTACTATCATTCTGTCAACAACCTTTCCTTTCAAGTCCCACATGACCCTATTTTCCTTCAACAACATTTACCTTCCTGGCAGCTTTGCAACCTACTTAGAATAAAAGTTGAACCTCTTGGTGCTATGACTTACAGCCTTACTGCATGCTTTTTCTCAATTCATAATTTTATTTTAATGCTGTTTCATGCATCTTACTTAAATGTCACTGGTGGACTGCTAAGGAGGATTCCCACGTCCTCAGCTCCACAACTCTCCCTCTCATATAGGATTCTACAATGTACCTAAAGGATCCGTCAAAAAAGGTTGGGTTCCCTTAGTCTGTACTCCTTCTCAGATGTGAGCACTGCCATAGCTATTTTGTCCTTCACTAAACTATTTAATATCAGAGTGGTACTTCTGAGCACTATGACAACAGGAGCATTGATTCTCAAAAGCTTATACTCTGAAACTCTAGTTTTTCTCTAGGGTGCTACTGGACTCAAATCTAAGCATTATGCAGGACTCTTTATAGCCACTTTCTGAGGGGTTTTTTTAATTTATCTTGTGGCTTTCAGGTATCCACTGGGCATTATATAGCTGGACAGTTACCCAGAGTCGAATTGGTAATTACAGAGGAGAAAATTGGTTTTTACAAGTGCTGATGTTGTTGTGGCACTGAACACTGCAAACCATTTGGAGAACATCCTCCCCTCTACCTCTGAGATCTCATCAGGACTCTAACTTGCTGCTTTGTGAAATAATCAGCATCAGGAGATGAGAGCCATAAGTTTAGGCTTTGTCTAAGTGGAGTATTCCCAGAGCATGAATGAAATTTTATTACAGCATCCAGCCAGATCAATCCAAACACTTCAGCAAGGGGCACCAAAATAAAATATTACAGAATATACAATATAAAAATATAGACTACACATAACAGATTCACTTACAAAATGCACTAAAAAGGAGAGATTTGCAATTTTACAAGTTAAGCTGTACTTTTCGAATGCAACAGCATGCCACCCAAAACGTAGTCACAATCTTAGTAACAGAGTGATTTTCATCAGATAACAGTTTATTGCAACAATCCGAGTCTGTCTGCCCAGGCATCTCTTCAATAAGAGGTTGAATCAATCTATCTCAAACCTCATTGTACCACTTATGTATAAGAATCATGTGTTCAATAGTTTCTATTTCCCCAGACTCACAATTACAAAGTCTCTGTACAAGGGGAACTCTTCTATATCTGCCCTCGAGCACCGTAGAGGGAAGAGCCTCACACTAGCCTAGCTAGTGTGAAGGCTTTCCTATATTTATTTATATCAAGGTGTGTTAGATATGCCATCGGGACCGAACGGTATCTAATTTGATTAGGCACTCTGAATTTAGGATATCTATCAAGATCTGCTTGTCTCTCTATATCCATTATTCTCTAACTTAGCCTGATCCCAGCTTATATCTAGAATCACATGAGGGGGAAATCCAAGTAATTGTAATTTATTGTGCACTGATTTCAACCATTTAGACCGAAAGTTATCTGATAGTAACAAATGGATTAATCCCTCTGGTTGAAAATTCATTTTAAGCCAATAATGGAGTGAGGCCAAAGTAATTTTGGCTTCCGTCTTCAAGGTACCACTTTCTAATATTATTAATGGATTTGCAACACATCTCGGGACCTGAAGGATAGCTCTAAGGAGTTTGGTTTGAACCCTCTCAAGAGGAGCAAAACTAGAAGAAGAGGGGCCAACTAAAGTGCCATAGAGCATTTGTGTGTCTGCATTTGCCTGAAAAAGGTTTTGGGCAGCTGGAACGAAACGAACCCCTTTTGTATGATAAAGCTTAAAGATGTTATTGACAGTTCTTTCACCTTGTGTTGCCACATACTACATGTGGGCATTTTTGCCCCCTGAAGATTGAAGGACCATGCCTAAATATTTGAAATGGGAGACCTGCTCAGTGGAATGAGTGTTATTAGACCAGGTCCTTTTCTTTTGTCTAGGGCCAGCCAGCTCATTCACTAGAGAAACAAGTTCTTTCTTTGGGTGGGGTGTTTGCAGGCCAAGAAGGATCTGCTGCCTCCAAGACAGGAGGAGAAGGGAGGGAAATCAGCTCTGCAGCTCCCTTCTCCACCTCTCCTTCTGGGTAGGGTTCCCCCATGGCCACTCCAGTGACATCCATGCTAAGCTATTGGAGATGCAGTCAGGTGCACCCCCAAGCTATGAACCTCTCCTTTTAAGGGGACTCCAGCCACATCCAGAACAGGGGATAACCCATTTCCCAGGTTCTTCAAACATGTTTCCTTTTTTTTAATTGTAAAAAAGATTACAATCATTCAGCACTTGGGAGGAAAAGATCCTGAAAGGGATTCAGTAGCGGAGTAAAGCGGAGTAAAATCAGCTTGCTGTAATTAGTCAACAGGTTCACAGGCAATATTGTTATATGCTATATTGTAAGGATCAGTCATTTGACTGCAGAATCATTGTGGGCACAGGGAGCTTAGGGGTGAGTGAGCAGAGTGAGCCAGATGGAGGCCTTTGTGAAACTATAAAAGGTGCACACGTATACCACAGACTTAAGTCAAATGAAAAACCTTAGATACAAAAAGAGAGCTTACCCATTTTAATTTATTAATTTTCAAGTCTGTGGTAGAGAAGGGATTTTGATTGTGGTCCTTAGATCAGGGAGAGGCACCAAGAAGGAGGAAGGGAAGGGAAATAACAGCAAACAAAATACACACATAAATGATTGGAATAAAAATAGGCCTCAGCTGTACTGATCACAGCAGACGGAGTATTTGGCACAGCATAGGGCAGAGATCCAAGAATCATCTGCCACCCCTGCCTGTGATGGGTGATCAAGGGTTAAAGCCTCACAGAGTCTGAGAACCTTTGAGTGACAGGCAGTTCAAATAGAATTCTGTGGAGAGTGAGTGAAAAAATGACAGTTGGGAACTGACAGTTGAGGGATAGACAGTTTAGCACAGATGGAGGACTGGGAAGGAGGCAAGGGGGAGTGAGAGGATCACAGAAGAGCTTCTAGTGAAGACAAGCAATCCCTGCCCAGTGAAAAGGGAGACAGCTCTAAAGAGAAGAGTGATCCCTTGGTCTATATATATATAGAACTTAGTTGTATCTTCCTGCCTTCTAAATGTGAAGTGTCTGAGAACTCAAACACCTATGCATGAGTGTGGATGGCCTTGACCCATCCACACCATGGCAGAACTCATGGTCCCCTCCTCCAGCTGGAGCCCCAGCCTTGCAGCTACAAAGCAGCCACTGGCAAGTTGGTATACGATATCTGAAAAACACTGTGAATTCCTTCTCACCTGAGCTTTCACATTGCTACAGAAGACAATTTGTGGAATAGAACAAGAATACATTAAGGCAATACATTGGTGATAATTATAAACTAATGAAGCCACTCAATGATGGATGCCTTGCCTTCAGGAATGACCATCACCAACAGTATCTCAGCATCAGGGGAGTACAGATGATTACTTACTTCCTCCATCCTTGGTCACAAGGGCAATCTATAGTAGGTTGCTCTGACAAGGATAGTAGTAACACCATCACGGACTGCAGATTACCAGCATAAAAGACCATCATTTAAAAATGAAGTAAATACACTATCTCTCTCCCTTTAAAACATAAGTGTTGCCTCTTGGTGTGTATAATGACAACTGCCAAGCAGATTACAGCAGAGAAAAGAGGGACAAGGTAAAAGCTGGAACATGTATTAAACACACAATAGTACCGCAAGAAGCACTGGGATGCACTCCAGACACTCCAGAACAATATTCTAGAAGTGACAACACAGAACTCTCACATTTTTATTAAGCCTTTCCAGGCCAAAATGTCTCCAGAACACCTCTAAACAGGCTGAAAAAGGTATTAAACAAATAATAGTACCACAAGAAACTGTGCAATTGTTAGAGAATGAACTTGATATTTTTGCTTTATGGACTATACTTATTGCTACACACACAATGGACTGTGCACACACATACATAGGCTCAGAAGAACTGTACACTATAGGTCACCTGTTGTGATGTAACAAATGGAAGATGCCTGCACAAGCCTTACATGTGTAAATAAGGTTTTAGCTACACAGTTACCAGCCTGGTAAAGAAGCACACACCTCCATTGTTGTGAGCAGTAAGAAACAACAACTTGAGCAGAGACAGTCCCCATTGCTGAATCATTTGTGGTCATGTACAACACATAACTGCTTTGTTCCTGCATTGGTATTTCCTGCCAAATGGACATTTGGTTCACAATGAGAATGACCAGCTTAATCAACACTACAATGGAGCATCCTGACCCCAAGGTTTTCACACCTGCCCAGATGCCATTCCTTGAGTAAAGTTTTAGATTACAATATTGGCCACTCCTTATAGGTAACCTCCCACTCCTATAGGCAACCAATAAGATTGTTTTTGGGATGGACTAACAGGTAGGTGGGTCAAGAGGTTGGCACAGCCACAACCCATCTCTTGAACCCCCTATAAAAGGAAAGGACAAGTCACCTAGCCCCTCCTACTTGATCAACTAGCATCCCCCGCAATAACCCCTGTCTGCTTTTTACTCTTCTTGAGTCCCACTTGCTATCCCCAAACCCTTGCCTCTACTTTGATCTCTTGATCTGCAGTCAAGAGACCCACACGTTCTGGCTAGTTCTCGTCGTGTGTGAACTCCCTTTAGTTTCCATTTCTCCCCATCCATTCTTCACTGGAACAACCAACCTGCAAGAGAGATAAGTATTGCCCATCATCACCCCCACCTACTAATGCAATTGTGCTTATTTTAATACTGTAATTCTAAGGAACTTGATTGAATGTGTGAGTGCATCAGTATTGTTTGTATGAGATTTATTCTTTAAGTAAAAGACATTTATTTTAACAACAACAGTTATCCCTCTCTGGTAACCCTTGGTGGGAACAGGACCTTGGTATAAATTGGCAAGAACCCATTTATAAATTGCCAATTGCTGTAAATAAAGCAATTTGGCTAACACAATGCCTTAAAAGCAATCCAGAACAATATTGTGGAAATTCAAACACAGAGATAGTATGCAGGCCAAATGTGAGAGTTCTGTGTTTTCACTTCTAGAATATTGTTCTGGAGTGCCTGTAATGCATGCCAGTGCTTTTTGCAGTACTATTGTTTGTTTAATGCCCGTTCCGCCCCATTCCAGAGTATTCTGGAGGCATTTTGGCCTGGAAAGGATTAATAAAAGAGTGAGAGTTCTTTGTTTTCACTTCTTGAATATTGTTCTGGAGTGCCTGTAATGCATCCCAGTGCTTCTTGTGGTACTGTTCTGGGGTGTTCTAGAGGCATTTTGGCCTGGAAAGGGTTAATAAAAGTGTGAGAGTTCCATGTTTTCACTTCTAGAATATTGTCCTGGAGTGCCTGTAATGCATGCCACTGTTTTTTGCAGTACTATTGTTTGTTTAGTGCCCATTCCGGTCTGTTCCAGGATGTTCTGGAGGCATTTTGGCCTGGAAAGGGTTAATAAAAGTGTGAGAGTTCTGTTTTTTCACTTCTAGAATATTGTTCTGGAGTGCCTGTAATGCATCCAAGTACTTTTTGCAGTGTGTTAATCAGAAAAACATAAGCATCTGTGAGCCTCCTAGAAACGTCACTTTGCCCAATGTAGGTGAAAGGATGCAGGTGAAAGCATGCTTGACTAGATGGATCTAGTGCACAGTGATGTCAAGGGAGTGAACACAATGAATGAATGGCAAAAAAGGGAGAGATGCACATCTCTAAAACCATCATCAGGTAGATAGGCTAACTAGAAATTAACTAAGGCTCTTATTATTTTCTCATAGACACCAAGTGGACAACAGCAACTTCTCTAACCTTTTGTGAGCAACAAGTAGTGAATTTGTTAATATTTAGATTTTAATCCAGTAGCATCTTAGAGACCAATAAGATTCTTAGGGTATGAGCTTTCAAGAGTCAATGTTTCTATTGTCAAATAACCTTGTTGGTCTCTAAGGTGCTACTGGATTCAAATAGCTGTTCTACCACCAATCGACATGGCTACCAGTGTTCCCTCTAAGTTGTGCTAGGAAACACTGGTGCACAAAGTTTTTGCTGGCTGAAGTTTTTGCTGGCTGCTCACAGGTTTCAGCTTCCTGCTCACAAGCCTCTTCCCCTCCTTTGGAAACAATGGAGGATGGGGGCACCTCCTTCTGGGGCCTATAGAATTGGAACCCCTGGTCCAATATTTTTGAAACTAGTGTTTGTTTTTGAGGAGAGGCAGCAGCAGCTATGCTGAAAATTTGATGCCTCTACTTCAAAAAACAACCACCTCAGATCCCCAGATCAATTCTCCATTTTAACCTATGGGGCCCATTGACTATAATAATCCTCATAAGCTATAATGGAGCAGGGAAAAATTGATATTTTTTGCACACCCCTATTACGCTTTTCAGTATTCTCTAAAAACTGCCTTGAGCTACAGAAAAACTGGAATATAAATATTTTAATAAAGAAGTAATTTTGGCAGGGTGATGATATTTAAGCAACATCTTGTTTGTTAGGTTAGGCAGGGTTCTGACAGTGATCGATCCACTTTTGTTAAAGTTGACTGTAAATCTGTCATATGTCACTAAAAGATATCCAAAGTAGACTGCCAGAGTCCCCCACCCCACCTAAAATACTGGTATGTTTTCTAAGGCTCAGTGCAGGACAACAGTACAAGACCAGGTCTACCAATATAATGGATTGGGGTGGGTAGGCCCATTCTTCGGAGGCCAGGTCTATCAATATACTGGGGTGAGTCGACCTGTTCTCCAGAGGCCAGGTCTACCAATATAGTGGAAATGGGCAGGTAGACCTGTTCTCCAGAGGCCTAATTACCCCGATAGAGGACAACATTTTCTGTAATGAAATTTGACTTGGTTCTTGACTTGGAAATAACCTTCTAAAAAACTAATTTATGTGATAGTCAAATGTAGACTCACAACTTTAATGCTACTAGTTTTTGTTTTTTCTCATGAGGTAGAATTTTTGCTCACAACACTGTGGAGCTTAGAGAGAACATTGATGGCTACCCTCTGAAACTGAAATATTCCAAACAAACTTCACTCCAGAACAGCACCCAAAGTGATGCAAAGACCTCTTATAATTAATATTTTGCCAAGGTTACCACCTGTTCCCCTCAGGAATATATCAAGTTTTGATTTGATCAAAGAAGAATGTGTACTTTAATTATTCTGCTTTACACTACATCATGTGCTGTACAATACTTTAGGGAGGTGATTGTGAACCTTGTCATTATCTCTGCACTCTATCCATCACCATTCTTTTTAAAAATATATATGGATTTTCTTTTTTAGATAATATCATACAAAGCCATGCTGGAAAACGTATATAGACCCTTCCATTAATGTGAATTCTATGCAGGCACTGAGTTCTCAAACTGGTTGCTCTCGCTTATGATTTACAGCCACATCACATCAGCCGCCACAAGCCATTTAAGGCAGGGTATTGTAACCGGGTGAACACTTGTTGAAAATGATTTAAAAACTACAGAACTCAGCATTGACAGGAAAAAAATTGCTCTCGGGGTGGTCATGGTGTTTCTGTTGCTCTTGTTATTGCTGCTTCTCCAAGCACAGTGCACGGCTCAAACCATTATGTGCCACATGACTGATCCCCTTCAGATCCCACATGAGTATTATCAGAAAGGTGACTTCATCATTGGTGGGATTGCTTCTTACCTTGTAACTTTATATCGAGTTATAGACTTCAAGCAACATCCTAATCCATGGGTTCTTCAGCTACCCGTGTAAGGATTTGCCCCGTTAGTAGGCCAGGCTATGTTCCGTACAGATAAGAAGTATTCCCTGCTAAAAAGATAGGCTTTCAATCCAAGACATGCCCAGAAGTTTTCCCCATTGAGTACTCCTATATAAATCTTCATATTGCATTTTTAAAATATGAACAATGTACAAGGATGCATGTAGGCTTACATATAAACTGTACATGCACTTCAATATCAAATTCTTAGTCCTTCATTTTGTCTTTGCCCCCTCACTTGTCTAAAATCCAACCCATTTCTCTTGCAATGGTTATGCTAGATTTTCACCTTCCCCTTAAAATGTACCACTCAGACTTCTTTTTGACATCCTTTGATGCAGTGTGAACAGCTTACAATACATTTTTTTTTCCTCTTCAGACCAAAACCTGAAGATAATCTGTGTGCCCTCTCCTTGGTATATTCTGTAAAACAGATCAATAAGGACCTCAATATTTTACCCAATTTCACTCTGGGGTTCCACATTTATCATAGCTATTTTGATGAAAGGATTATTTATAAGAGCACCCTGAGCCTTACTGCAGCCCGAGATCAGCCTGTCCCCAACTACAACTGTGACTCCATGATGAATCTAGTAGCTGTCATTGGAGGGCCAGACTCAGAAACATCACTCTCAATGACCAACGTCTTACCCATGTATAAGATTCCACAGGTATGAAATGTATGTGGGCTATAAAGTTCTTACAATGTGTTTTCCTCCCTTCCCTTGTATTTCCAGAGTTCTTTAAGGGCAGAAGAACAAATGAAAACAGAAATGTGCTTCTGTGATTCATGCAAAACAACAAGGTTGTAGTTATTGGTCACAGATTTTATTCAGGTAGTTCTTACCATTCTTCAGTATGCCCAGTACAGACCTATGGTGAGATTTTATTTGCGAGTATTGCTATACATTGGACATGGAATGTGGGATTTTTAAAAACACTTCTGAACATGTCATACCTTGCATGTATTGGTGTCTGATGAAGGGAACTTTGGCTTTTGAAAGCTTATCCCATGAAAATCTTGTTGGTCTCTAATGGACTTGAATCTAGGTCATCATCATGGCTATCCTCTGAAATTACGTATATAGAAATCACAAGGCTGATATTTCTATGGCATCTATCCCTTCGTTGGCTTTTTGACATGCTGTGCAAGGGAACCTTTACCTTTACTATGTTCACCCTAATGTTGGAAGGATTCCACTTCTTGTATTTCCAATCTCACTCACATTTGTGAATTGCTGTAAATCCTGCTCAATCGATACCCATCCAATTATGCTTATAAAATGTCTCTGAAGGGTTTTCTCAGCAGGTACATTTTGCTACACATGGCATATTTACATTATTAAAGTCTTACATCATTAAAATCCAGAGCTGCAACACACATACCCCAGAATACATGGGGTTTATAGATGGCTCTACAAGTGGAAAGCATTGTTTGTCTACTTTATTATTAAAGGTTTTTAAAAAAAATTAGTATGGTGTTAAGCTATAAGCACATGAGGTGAAAACTCCTAGACGTAGTGTAAGAAATATTCTGCAGAACTCTGAACTCAGTGCTACCATTGTCTCTCACACTCAGCATATAATCTGCGATAACAATGCAGAGGGGAACAAAGTTTGCGTACAGTGGCATCTTTACAACCAACAAAGTTTAATTCTGGGTATAAGCTTTCATGTGCATGTGTAACCTCATGCACACTTCCTCAGATGGCTGATGGGGTTATTGCAAGGCTAGTCAAAACAGTTTCCAAGGAATATTATTTCCATGAGTATTCTTATGAGCAGATATGATGATTTGAAGGAATTATATGTTTTGTCGTCCAGTATCCTAAGCAGAGGCATATCTCACAGTAATTGTTTCATATCCTTCCCTGGGAGGAAATGAGAATTTTATCTCAGCATCTGTTTAAAGGTAATTATAATAATGGAGCACATGCTACTTGATGTTAAGATAGACACATAACAGACACATGATCGTTAGTTGCATATAACCAATGTGTGATCATGTCTGCAAATATTTATATTCCTTTCCTAACAGGTTGCTTACTCTTTATTTGCTTCAGAGAGATATGATAAAGCCAAGCTCCCTTCCTTCTACCAGATGGTTCCCAATGAAGGACATCATTACAAGGCAATTGCCCAGTTACTTCTGCATTTCCAGTGGAAGTGGGTTGGGATCATTGCAACAGACGATAGAAAAGGAGAGCATTTCATACAGACGTTGGTTCCAATGCTGTCCCAGAGTGGCATCTGTGCTGCCTTTACTGAAAAAATAGTTACCGTGAATTTTTCTTTGCAAGTGCCTAATTTCAGAGAACACTTTCAGAATATGGCCCTTTTTTTGAACAAGTCACAAGCCAAAGTGCTTATTGTATATATAAACATTCATACCACTGTTCCTTTGGGATTACTGCTAAAAGCATCAGAAAATTCAGAGACACCTGTAGGTAAACTGTGGATCATGACAGCCCACTGGAATTTTGAATCAGAGAGTTTGCGATGGGCTTTTCTAAGACGTGTTCTTCATGGTGCTTTATCTTTTGAGGTTCATGCCAGTGTTGTACCGGGGTTCCAAACTTTCCTCCACCTCTTAAGTGCTCATTGGCCAAAATCGACTGATATTTTCAGGGTCTTTTGGAATCAGGCATTCCACTGTCTACTGCCAGATTTCATGGAGAATGAAATCAGTTGCGCTGGGGAAGATAAACTCAAGACCTTTCCTGGTACTGATTTTCTAACAACCTTAGCTGGCCAAAGATACAGCATCTATAACGCTGTCTATGCCATAACACATTCTTTGCACTCCATGCATACATCCAGACTCAAACCCAAGCCAGTGATGGATGGAGACAAATCAAAGCCTCTGCATTTTCAACCCTGGAAGGTAATATCTGAGTTCCAAGAAGCTTTCTATATTTAGTATTTTTAGGCTGCAATCCTCAGCAGGTTTACTTAGAAGTTAGTTCCAACAGGATTTATTTGCAGGAAAGTGTACTTGAGATTGTGTGCTTAATATATTTAAAAGCTAAGTAGTGGTATGCAGGCTGCTTTGAATATCACAGAAGGGTTGTTAGGTGACAGTATGGGGAACCCCTTTATCCATGCAACTGTCATGCTTTCAAAAGCCTTTTTGAAGGGGGGGCAGAGATTCATAGAAGCAGGATTACAGAACTGAGAATGAGCAGGGAAGCACCCCAAATGTTGGCAAAATCACATCCACTTGAATGAGATGGAAGGTCCAATGTGAAATATAGTTCCCCCATTATGTTCACCTGGAAAATATTGCTGTGAAAATTAACACAGTCAAATCTATCAGCAAGGAAAACAATATTTTTCTTTCAAAAACATCTGCTCGCAAAGTCTTAATATGCAGCAACCAAAAAAAAGATACCATCCTTCACCATTTTATAAAAGTTTTACATCTTCCAATGTAGCTTCACCATTTCCTGAGGGGCCTCTCATTTAACAATGGTGCTGGAGAGGAAGTGTCTTTTGATGAGAATTGCAAAATAAGAACTGGGTTTGATATTGCAAACTGGGTTATGTTCCGAAACAAGTCCTTCTTACGAGTGAAAGTAGGATGGACCGATCCACAGGCTTCACGAGGCAGAGAGTTCACCATTAATGAAGACATTATCACATGGCACAGCACATTTAACCAGGTGAGATCTGATTGTAGGGACCAAAGTACAAACCTAAACAATGACATGTTTCAGTTCCAGTTAGCGTACAGTTAATATGTGAAACTCATTGCCGCAGGATGTGGTCATGGCTGCCAACTCAGAAGGCTTTCATAGGGGAATGCACCAGAGGTAGTATGTTTGTGGGTTTCCTAGAGGTAGCTGATTGGCCACTGTGTGAACAGAATGCAGCACAAGATGGGTCTTTGGTCTGATCCAGAATGGCTCATGTTCTTATGAATGCACACAAACCCACAACTGCCTGTCACTAAGCATGCTCATTGTCCTCCCAAATCCACAGAACATTGAGAGCAGTCTGCTGTTTTTGTTTGGATATTTAGAACATGCCAGTTAAAATGACAGGGAGGGAGAGAAGAAATTGTTCTGCCCAGTGCACTAATCTGAAAGTAAACCTGGGGAGCCTCAAAATTGGCCACTGGCTCTGGAACATTATAATGTCATGGGGAGGAGTTAGGAATGTTAGAAGTGAATTATCATTTTTCCCTTCACAGTTCAGCAGTAGGATCCTGATGTGCTAAGAGGGATTTCCTAACCCTGTACCCCTCTCATCCTGACAATTCCTCCGTGACTCTCAGCTTGTTAAGGTCTGGCCAGTTTTAATAACAATTACACAGCTATTACAATGTTTAAAAGGAGAAGGAGGAGAGGGAGGAACAATAGATTCAGGCTGGAGAAAACAAAAGTGTTCTTCACTCAGCCAGTCAATTAATTGTGAATTCATTTCCAGTGAACTTAATGATGGCCATGAGCATAGATAGCTTTAAAATGGAATTGAATAGATTTATTCAGGACAGGTTCACCAGTGGCTAACAGTCATGACAATTTTTTTAAAAAAACAACCTCCACAGCCAGAGGTGGTAAACCTCTGAACACCAGTATTAACAAGCAACACTAGGGAAGGCCTTCACCTCTGTGCCCTGTTGTTGGCCCTACAGGACAACTGATTGTTCACTTTGTGAAACAAAATGGTGCATTAGATGGACTTATCAGCTCCAGCAGGGCTTTTCAAGTATATGCTTTTCCAACAGTCTGTTTGTAAAATGTTGTTATGTAAACTTTGATATATCCAATAGATTTCTTTTAGCCTAGCTATGGAGTTGGCTTTCTCCCTTGCCATGTAATACTATGATCTATAATGCCAGCTCACAGGCCCGTAGCCACGGTAGGGTATTTGAGGGCATTTGAGGGTGGTGCCCCACCACCAATGAGCCTTGTCTCACTCTGTGAGGATGCCAGACCCCCCAGACCCCCACAATGGTGGGGAGGCTGGGGAAGGAAAGGGAAGCTGCCCTGCCACTTCTGGTCAGTTTCACTCTCCGCCAACCAGCTGTTATGTTTAGCAGCTGGTGGGAGGGGAGTAAAACTGACAAGAAGGGGCATGCCGGCTTCCCCGTGGTCATGGTGGGGCTGGGGAAGGAAAGAGAAGTTGCCGTGCCACTTCTGGTCACTTTCACTTCCTGACCAAGAGCTGTTAAACCTAATAGCTGATATGAGGGGAATGAATCTGATGAGAAGGGGCTGGCCAGCTTCCCTTTCCTTCCCCAGCCTGCCCACTGACATGGGGGGGGGCTGGGGAAGGAAAGAGAGAGAGAGAGAAGGCATGCCAGTTTGGTGTAGTGGTTAAGTGCGCAGACTATAATCTGAGAGAACTGGGTTTGATTCCCCACTCCTCCACTTGCACCTGCTGGATGACCTTGGGCAAGCCATAGTTCTGGCACAGCTGTTCTTGAAAAAGAGCAGTTCCTGTCAGAGCTCTCTCAGCCCCACCTACCTCACAGGGTTTCTGTTGTGGGGAGGGGAAGGGAAAGGAGTTTGTAAGCCGCTCTGAGACTCCCTTGGGTAGTGAAGGGCGGAGTATAAATCCAATATCTTCTTCTTCTCCTTCTTCCTCTTCCTCTTCCTCCTCCTCTTCTTTTTCTTTTTCTTCTTCTTCTTCTTCTTCTTCTTCTTCATCTTCTTCTTCTTCTTCTTCTTCTTCATCTTCTCTCTCTGTCTGTCTCTCTGTCTCTCTCTTTCTCCTTCACTACCTCACCCCCACTAATTTAATTAAGTTCCCCATGCTTGCTCCCCTGCCCCAATGTCCCTATCCCTGCCCTGCCAGCAAAAATTTCTGGCTACAGGGCTGCCAGCTCAGATCTAGTATCCTTCAGAAAGGAATGGATCTGAGCACTAGGACCAAGTGCTTTCTGTAATAATACCATGTAACAAATACCCAAGAGTGTTTCAGAAGAGCTTTCCAAAGAAAATAGTTTTGCTTAGGTTTACAGTTACAGTAACAACTGAATTGTTGGTCATTTGTTGGTAGATAAGAACTGACATAAATTTAGGAAAACAAATAGAAAACTTGGCCAAACGGTCCAGTTTTCCCCCAACAATTTGAATGCATGTTAATTTTTTGACATTTTTAATTAGAGATATTGTTCGATTTGAGGCTTTTAAAATGTGTGAGGAAAGTATTTCAAAAAGTATTTCATATGGCTTAACATTCATCATCAATTCATATGGATTAACATCCATCATCAAAAAGTAAACTTCAGGTTTGAAAGTGGAGTTTAATTAGGTTTAATGTTCAAACAGCCAAATGCAACATTTGTTAAATTTGAATGTATGTTACAACTTGATTTCATTCAGATTTAGATTAGGCAATAAGAAGACTATTTTACTAAGTATGGGGTCATGTCTTCCACTTTCCTGTTCATTAATAGGTGACACCTTCTTCCTTGTGTAATGAGAAATGCCTTCCAGGTTACAGCAGGAAAAAACAGGAGGGGAAGCCATTGTGTTGCTATGACTGTGCTCGATGTCCAGATGGAAAGATTTCAGACCAGATGGGTAAGAGAGAGAAATTATGCCTTACCACATCAAGGAATATTTTATCTGTTTCCAACACATGTCATTTGGTGCATGCACTTCTTTTGTGAGGGAGGAAGTAACATGTGCAGGTGGGGAAAGAAGAATACATTTTTAGATACCTTTGTGTTTTTTTTTAAATAATCTATTAGTTTTTCAAAACATAAAAAGGACATAAAGAAAAATTTCCAAAAGCAAAATAATTCAACAACATATAATACAAATAATGATATTTAAGTGTTTTCTCTCATCTTATCTATCACATCCAATATAGCTCAATGTATATTTTCTTATGTTCAACATAACCCAATTGTATACCAACCCCTATTATGTATTCAGTCAGGATAACATTTTTACCTCTTCATGATTTAACACAGATAGGCAGTCCTTTTGCATTCCAGAATAGCTCATCATATAGTTTATTCCGTTCCTGGAAACCGTTTCTTGTATTTCTATATTTTTTCATTCTATACCTTTTATATTTCCCTGTAAAGTTTCTTATGAATTCTAGGCCTCCTTCTATTCAGGTATCTGCCTATTATTACTTTAATTTCTGTAGCAGCTTTCTCCTAATGGTATTTAGAGATCTTCAGTCTAACTGCACCAAATTTTTAACAATGTAGATAAAAGCTTTTCCACCAACAAATAGGTTCTTAAGCATTAACCAAATATCAGATGTCTTCATATTCAGCATAGAAATAAATTATAGGCCTCCTTCTATTCAGGTATCTACATTCAGACTACACCAAATTTTAGCAATGTAATCAGACATTTTTCACCAGCAAATAAGTATTTAAACATTATACTTTAACCTAAATAACTAACCATAGGTATCAATTGCCATTCATATTCAACATCTATGTACCCCCTCTTTTAATACCTTATACATACAAAAATAAATTATTTTATCACCTACTACATATTATTACTTTAATTTCTGTAGCAGCTTTCTCCTAATGGTATTTAGAGATCTTCATTCTCACTGCACCAAATTTTTACCTAAAAGCATCCTCCTAATACTATTCAGGAGTTTTCATTCTAACACCACCAAACATAAAATTTTCCATTAAC
>NW_015170993.1:132253-136659 GCF_001447785.1 Gekko japonicus | reverse complement strand
TAACCCTAACCCTAACCCTAACCCTAACCCTAAACTTTAACCCTAACCCTAACCCTAACCCTAACCCTATCCCTAGACTGAACCCTATCCTAACCCAAACCCTAACCCTAGCCATAACTCAAATCTAGCTTTAGCCTTAAACCTAACTTTAACCCTAACCCTAGCCCTAACCCTAACCCAGCGCTATCCTAAACTTTTTTTTAGATTTTTTAAAAATTATTTTAAAATATGAAAAATTTACATTAAAAATAACTTCAACAATCCCCCGGGTTCCCCTCACCCCCCCATAATTAAAAAAGGTTCATATAAGCTACTTTATAAAACAACAAGGATCTAACTGAATAAATTACTATAACTACACTCCACAGAACAGACTGTAGACCTAACATAAGGCTAATCAGAGATTTATCAGGTCCAAATTATCAGCCGTAGCGGGAATCACAGCTTGCGACTTCAGGTAGTCTAGGATTGGTGCCCAAGTATGAAACAGTCGTGATTTATAGGTGGTATGTGTTTCTCGTAGGATTTTATCAGTCAATTTAGCAATTATAAAGCAGTCCCATATCCTATTTTGCCAAGCTGAGATAGAGGGATCCCTACTATCCTTCCACTTAGCCGCGATTTCCATCTTTGCTAAGGCAAGTAGAGTCAGGACTATTTGTTTGTTTGAAGATTGTAAAATAGATTCAAGTGTTTTATGAAGTAATAATGCTTCAGGTGTTTCCGGTAGATTGAGACCTGTTATATCTTGGATGGCAGCACTAATAAGTACCCAAAAGCGCCTGACTCTAGGGCATGACCACCAACAATGGAGATATCCTGCAGTCATGAAGCTGCTACAG
This sequence comes from Gekko japonicus, assembly GCF_001447785.1. Classification (NCBI taxonomy): domain Eukaryota; kingdom Metazoa; phylum Chordata; class Lepidosauria; order Squamata; family Gekkonidae; genus Gekko; species Gekko japonicus. The sequence goes on along the minus strand of NW_015170993.1, from coordinate 135,817 downwards.
AAAACAAAGTAACAATGTGTAGTAATGTGTGCCTTTACTACACATTGTTACTTTGTTTTCTGTAGCAGCTTCATCCTTATGACCTTACTTAAATGTCTTATTTTTTTTTATACTCATGGTATTGTACTTTTTTGTTCTGACCTTTCTGTTTTGTCAGTTCTGTCACCAATCTTCTAGGTCTGTTATTTTTCTTTGCCATTCGCATGGCTCTGCTTTTAGCTTGCTTGATCTTTTCTTCACATAGTTGCTCTCAGATATTCCCTTTTTTCAATCCCATCCATACCGCTTGTTTGCTAAGCTTCTTAGATCCACACTTTTGCCTGAAGACATTCCTTTTTCTTTCTATGAATTTTACAAATATATCTTGTATTTCCTTTTCTTGTATGAAATCCTTGTCCCTCTCTGGGCTCTGCAGAGACTGTTGATACTGTGTAACGTTCTTTTCATTTTCTCTCCCCAAATCAGTGTTATTATATTTCTCAAGAATATTTTTGCACACTTCTTCAGCTGCCTTTCGCACCTCTTCAAATAGGAACTTTTTGAATTGTTCCAAAGACAGCTGCCCAGCTTTCATATTTTCTAAGTCAATCACTTCAATCTCCCCTGATAGTGCTTCCTCATTCTCCCCCGCCTGTGCCATTTCCTATCTTTTGCTCCAATTCTTTCCTTAGTCGCTTTTCCAAAATTGAGAATATTCCTGAGGAGTCAAATAGTAGTGGTCGTCATCAACATATAAGAAAATATACGCTCACTTGCCTTCTTGCCTTTGCTGTAAATAATAATTGTAAGTCCAAAAGTTTAAAAGGGGCGATTACAGCTGTGCAAACATAGCAGACCATGCTGCTCCGTTCTTCACTCCTGCATTAAAACAAATTTGACACAACCCCCCAACTGCCATTTAGGGGTCGTCCAATCAAGTTTCCTGCAACCAGCCTCTCTCCAGGAGGTCTGGTGAAGCCCCCAGCTGTCTCGAGGACCCAGGGGGCTCCAAAGAAGCAAAAAAGGACAGGGCCAGTCAAGGGAGGAAGTAATATGTGCAGGTGGGGAAAGGAGAATACATTTATAGATACCTTTGAAGTGATCAAAATCTTGCATTGTATTTGGATATGCTGATATAAAATTAATTTTATAATTTATTTCCAGTAGAGATAATGTTTGTATATTAAACAAAAACTTTCTTTTTCAGTCGATAAAGACCTTCCCCTGATTGGAACATGATTTGCTCTTTCTTTTCTTCTAGCTGTTAAAGAGCTAAATAAATACTGTTATCAGTTTAGAATAGAGCTACATTCAGAGCACTCTAATTTTTAGAAATACTGTGTCCTAACATGGTCACTATTTCCTAGGGTTTAAAATGAAGTGCAAGAGAGGAATTGTTCATGTTATGTTGGGAAGTTTCTGAAATAAAATCTGTTCTCTTTTGCAGACATGGACAACTGTTTCTCATGCCCCGAAGATCAGTATGCAAACAGGGACCAAGACAGATGTCTTCCCAAAGTTTTTAATTTCCTTTCTTATGGTGAAAATTTGGGCATCAGCTTAGCTCTCCTGGCATGTTCCTTTGCCCTTATCACAAGTGTGGTTCTTGCAATCTTCATTAAGCACCAAAACACTCCTGTGGTTAAAGCCAACAATCGGGATCTCACTTACATTCTCCTCATTTCCCTAATTCTCTGCTTCCTCTCCTCATTGTTATACATTGGCCCCCCTGGAATTATGACTTGTCTTCTCCGACAAATGGCTTTTGGCATCATCTTCTCAGTGGCTATTTCTTGTGTCTTGGCCAAAACCATCAATGTGGTTCTGGCCTTCATGGCCACAAAGCCAGGCTCCAGAATGAGAATTTGGATAGGCAAAAGGCTCACAAATATGGTTGTTCTTTCTGGCTCCCTTATCCAAGTAGTTATTTGTACCATTTGGCTATGTACTGTTCCTCCATTTCCAGATGTTGACATGAAGTCTCTGGCTGATGAAATCGTGGTAGAGTGTAATAAGGGGTCAGTTGCCATGTTTTATTTGGTTATGGGATATACAGCATTAATGGCAATGATCAGCTTCATTGTGGCTTTCTTTGCTAGGAAGTTGCCTGACACCTTTAATGAAGCCAAGTTCATCACCTTCAGCATGCTGGTCTTTTGCAGTGTTTGGGTTTCATTTGTTCCTACTTACCTCAGCACCAAGGGGAAATACATGGTGGCTGTGGAGATCTTTTCAATCTTGGCCTCCAGCACTGGCTTACTTGGATGTATTTTTGCCCCCAAATGTTATATAATTGTCCTTAGGCCCCAGTTAAATAGCCAAGAGCAGCTAACATGGAGAAGTAAGAGTACAAGATCTGATTAAACTTTGCTCCCTGTTTCTCCAGGAATTCCTTTCTGTCTGAAAGAGTTTAGGAGACATTTTGGACATGAGAGAACAGCAAACTTTGGGTTTGATCCAGACTAATTTGGTAATTTCTACTGATTCCTTCTTCCCTCTGCAGACCCCACTCAAGTCATTTCAGAGGGCCCCCTATCCTCCAGGAACAACATTTCATGCAGTTCTGTGGCCTTCTGTGGGAGGGGAAAGTCAGGAAAAAATATTTTGAGCTGAATATGAAACCTGCCCATAGTATATGAAAAAGCCCAGTTTATTATCAATGCACAATCAAATTATGGGAGGCATATTGTCAGATCACTGGACATTCCACCATACTCCTTATCTGTTACTTCCCTCTCCACCCAACCATTCCCCAGTTCTTCCTTTGCAAATCTAGACTTAGTTTGTAGTGTTATTCATGAGGCACTCAAGAGGAGTACCATAAAAATACATTAGCTGTCATTTGACTTAAGTGTGTGGAAAAATAGATACCCAAAATACAATGGTGGCTGTGAAAACATGGCATAGGGTTCTGCAGTTCCCATAGTGTCTTCCAAGATGTCAGATATCATTTCTTTCAAATCAGGACATGTCACTGTAAGACATGGTGTGTGGGGATTCCTGGTGTAACAAGCAAACAAGCAAGACCTGGAAGCTTTTGGAGGAGTTAAAAAATATCTAAATGTTGCCTACCTGTACAAGCAAGTTTCATTGACTGTGGCTGATATTCCAGCAGATTCTTCCATTCACCTAAGAGGGATGGTGATCCAAAGGCTGAATTTCTACCTTATTTCAAGATACTAGTTCAAGGCCACTGGGCCTTCTAACACTGTATTGTCCTCTTCCCTACTAGTTTTTTCCTCTTCTGATCAAAATTGCACAAATAATTCATATTCACTTTCCTAATCACAAAACCAGAATCCAGATGAGGCAATGGACAGGGTTACAGACTGAGCCATTACATTATTCTATCCTGCTCAATTGTCCAAGTAATTTGCACAGCATTGCTGCAACCATCATGAACTTTGTCCATCCATTTTTATACAGATATCTACTTATAAATTTACTTTTGTTCAGGGACACTTAAAGAAGGAAGTAAGAGTGAGGAGCTAGTATGTTTGTCCTCCATCTCACAAGGTGGTCAACCACCAAGGAAAAGCTGCCTTATTCTGCACATCTCAAAGGCTGAATGAAACACAGCAGGAA
>NW_015170993.1:80898-132241 GCF_001447785.1 Gekko japonicus | reverse complement strand
TGCAGAAACAACTCTTATTGAAGCAATTAAACATATTTTCCATTTGTCTAATGAAGAATTAGTTGCCTTGGCATCTCCATATTGGGTTGCATCCAGCCAACGTTTCTACTGGTGAAATGGGATATACATGGACAAAAGCCACATGGAAGGGGAAGATGTACTAATGAGGAGAATTTTGCACCCTGTTGATATTTGACTTGCATCTAGAGCTGAAGACATCATTGCACTATGCAATGAAGGCCCACTCTCCATTTTTAACTCTCTATTGAGCTACATCACAGTGGCTTTCCTAGCTAGCAAGTTGCTGCACTCTTTTAATGATATCAAGTCTAATACTTTCTGCATGCTAGTGTTGTGCAGTGTTTGGTAATCCTTTCTTCCAACTGAGTTCCTAAGGGAAAATTATGGTTGTCATGAAATTCTACAGCGTTCATATGTTTCTTGTACATTTTTCCCCTCTTCATACACCATTGTTTTTTTAAAAAATCATTATTATGATGCAGCACTTCTCTTAAAAGCACAGTAACTTGGCAAAAAAGTAACATAGGAAGAGACTCTTTAGGTACTGATTTCTTTAGAAAAATTCATGTAAAGGTTAAAATATGCATAGTTGAATAGCTCGCTTGGGAGTCCCCAGTATTTCAGACACACACCCTGTGATGGCAAAGGGGAGGAGGTATGTTCCCAAGAACAGCATATATCCTAGTTTCTTGCTTAAAAAGCAAATGTTACCTAAATATATGTCAAATAGGGGAGAAGGCAGCATGGTATAAGCCTGATCTTGTCAGATCTCAGAATCTAAGCAGGGTTGGTACGTGGAAGGGAGGCTACCAAGGAAGACTCTGCAGAGGAAGGCAATTGCAAACCACCTCTGCTTCTCACCTGCCTTGACAGCCCCTTGCTGGGGTTGCCATAAATCAGCTGTGACTTGATAGCACTTTAAACACACACATATGTCAAAGAATACCACTTGGGGCATTGTGGTGGAATTCTGCAAAATTCATTGATGGATGTGATGGATGTTTTCCTGGAAGTTCCCCCATTTTGTCCAGAGCAAGTGGTGGTAAACAAGCTGAATTCTCAGTGCATCTCCCCCAGGGGAGTTTAATCTCCCTTGACTAGTATGGGTGTTTTCTCTGCATTCCAAACTTTTGGCTAAAGTGAAGTGAAGTGGTGGGAAACACATAGAAATCTAATTCATCTGAATGCTATCATGGTGGCCGTTCACCACCTTTTTTGGTAAGATAGGTTGTGAATTATATGGATTTCTTCAGGAGCCTTCTTGGGTACCATACCTAGTTCCCCAGCAACAACTCTGCAAATGGGCCTACTATCTTGCCCCCACATTGGTCTTGCATTCTTTCATCATCTGTTTCTCCAGGTGTTTTGATGGGATTTGTGCCACAACAAAGTCAGCACTTGGGGAGCTAATTTTGTCACTTTTAATAACATATCTGTGATTAGTGTCCTGCTAACCAAGCACCAATGGATAGCTGTAAGCTATAAGTAAAAAATGAATAACCAAGCCACAAAGTGATTATAAATGCACTCTATAACACAGAGAGCTGGACCAAGGAGAAAGAGTGATGGAGATCCTTTGTCACTCTGAATTCTGATACTTTTAGGGAATACTACTAGTTGATGCTCCTCTGAAAGGTTTCAATGGTATCATATTGTGAGCAGTCTGGCCAGGATTACTCCCAGGACTAGTCCCATCTGTTTTCATCAGGTCTCCAGTATCCTCATTTCCTAAGGAAATGAATGAACCCACAATACATAGGTATTGAAAAAAATTCCAAATCGTACATGGGTAGATTGAAAAAACATGATGTAGAAAAATTCACACAGCAAGAGGCCAGTTTATCAGCTAGGTCAGTTCTCATTTCTGTTATTACCTGGTTGAAGCTAACTACATGAAGAAAACAAGAGAATGTGGGTCTGGAAAGGACGTTTACTCCTCAGAATAGTCATGTTGCTGGTGTTGCTTCTGGGACTGCTGCCTTCTATTGTATGCCAGACAGATTCCAGTCATCATGGTATGATCAGGACTGATTCCATTAAATGCCAAGCAAGTGACTCCTTGTTTCTTCAGCATGAGTTTTATCATCCAGGACACCTTCTTATTGGAGAGATTGTTTCTCAGGCTATTATCAAGCGCCAGTCTACTGATTTCAGAGAACAGCCTTCTGAGATTTTATTCAAGGAAACCAAGTGAGTTGACCTCCCCCCTTGGATTGATTTAGCTGGGAAACACAAAGCTTGAACATTTATTCTTACATTGAAAAAAATTGCATCCATGACACATGTAGGGTTCTCAGGGAACTGATAAGTTGGGGCAGCTGTTATCCCCCTTTGTTTTGTCAGAGATGGGATTTTTCCCCACCCTCTTTGCCTGTGCTGAATGCCCATGCTGGCTCCTTGTAAGTAATTTTTGCATCCATTGCACGGACCAGAGGGATACTGGGGAGATAATCTGTGCCAGGATGGTCCAGTTCCCTTAATTTAGGCAAGGCAAGTCCCAACATCATCCTGAAACTGTTCACCTATTTTGACTCCCTAGTTTTATTTTCTGATGAGTTATGCCTGCAATAGTTATGCCTGCATATCCTTCAATGAAAACAAAATGTGTGTGTGTGTGTGTGTCCGTGCATGCATGCATGCATGCATGTGTGTGTGTAGGCCTCTGTGGATATTGTAGGCCAGGGTGTTTTGATCCATTTCATGTTTGGCACTGCAACTTCCATAGTCACCCAGAAGCCATTGACCAATTTTGAAATACCTAGCTTTATTTTGCATGAATTATGTCTGCTACAGTCAACTGTATCTTCCAGTGCAAATAGCATAGTAGGGGGAGAGGTCTGGAAATAACCTGGGTCAGTATATTCCTGTCCACTTCATGTTTGGCATAGCAACTCCCATCATCATCCTGAAGCTACAAGGCAATTTTGAGGTTTAGTTTCAGATGGGTTATGTCAGCCACAAGCAGCCATAATGTCTAAAAAAGGATGTATGGTTATCTGGGGATTGCACATGCTAAGATACTCTAATTCTTGTCATGTTCGGCAATGGAACTCCCACGACCATCCTGAAAACCGTGGCCGATTTTGAGATTCCTAGCTTCATTTTCTGAGGAGTTATGATGCAGATGGATGGACAGACAGATCTATTTATTATTATAGATGGTCCAGCCATACTAACTTGGATTCATGAATAAAAGAATGAGCTCTGAGTAAGTCCCTGCTTTTTTTCATCTCAGGCATAAACTCACTGGCTGTGCTAGGCAATAACAAACACGTGAGCACATAAAGCTACATTATACTGAATCAGTCCATCAACCATCAAGGTCAGTATTGTCTACTAAGGTTGCCAGGTCCCCCAGTGCATGGGGGAATCCTCCAGTTTCCAGCACTCCCCCCCAGGGGGGGCAACCAGGTGCCCAGCAGGGGAGAGTTACCACCCCAAATGCAATGTGCCTATGTCAGCCAGGAGCACGTCAGTGATGTCAGAGGAGACATTCTGGGTTTTTTGCCCAAAAAACAGAGCACTGCCCCCGACATCACCAACATACCTACGTCATTTCTGGGTGACATAGGCATGGCATGCTTCCTCCCTCCTGCCTCCTGAGCATTCCAGTAAGTCCCCCGCTGGCTTGTCATTGGAACCTTGCAACCCTACTGGCAGCAGCTCTTCAAAGTCTTTTACAACATATACTACCTGATCCTTTTAACTGGAGGTGCCAGGGATTGAATCTGGCACTCTCTGCATATCAAGCAGATGGTCTTCCACAGAGCCATGGCCTCACCCCAGGAAATCTCCTGGCCTAATTCTCCTCTGCAGTCTGAGATTAATAGTACCAATTTATTTTACAAGACTGTTATGATTATCATTTCAGTGTATAAAGTTTGAGTCTGCTGCTTCGGACCAACACCCATCTAATTTGAACTTCAGTGTATGTGAGACACTTCACACAGTGTAGAATGCTTAGTAAACACTATGCACATATTTCAATAAATGTTCAGAACACTTAATATATATTCTTCCAAAATGTTACAGAAATGTCTGTGAGCTTGTTACCAAGAATATGAGCTTATTACCCAGAATGTAACTTTCATTACAGTATGATGCCAAAGAGCTACCAACACATTCTCGCCTTGGTGTTTGCTATTCAGGAAATCAATGACAATCTGACCATTTTACCGAACATGACCTTGGGGTTTCACATCTATGACAACTTCTGCAATACTGAAAGGACATATAAGGTTACAATGGACCTTCTCTCCACTCAGCATATCTTCATTCCCAACTACAAGTGTGACACCCAGAACAATCTAATAGCCATCATTGGGGGACTTTTCTCTGAGACTTCTCTCCGCATAGCTGACATTTTAAATCCCTACAAGATTGCTCAGGTAGATATTTGTGGAAGATTTCATGTAAATGTTACGATTATGATAGATAATTTTGTTCTTGGTCATAAACTGGTTCTGTGATTCGCAAAACTAACAAACAATAAAAATGGCTCCAAAGAAAACTGTACTCTAGCAGTCATAGGGTGATGCTTTACCAGTTTTACCTCAGTACTAATTCATTTTTATAACCCAATAAGGAGTCAATCTGTTTTTGGAATGCATATGTTTCTCAGACTGAAATGTTTGAATCAATAATGACCCTCTGTAATACACACACAGAGAGAGACATGTAGCAAAACAGAAGGTCAGAAGAAAGTATTCTAGTCTATGTGTTGGCCCCAACTAGCTTTTCTGTGAATGGGGAAAAAATAGAAGAGAGGGTCACTTTTGGCCACCAAAAAGGTTATTCTAGGGACCACAAGGCCTATGAGAACAAAAGCTCAGTGAAATCCCTGCAGTGCAAATATGACTGGGATGTAGGCTTTCTCATCTGTCACAGGAGAATTTAAGAGAATCACTGATGCATTCTAAGAAAATTAAAGTAATTTTAGGCAGCTGCGGCATATTAAAAATTAAATTTCTATTAAAATTCCTATATACAAAGTTTCCTATTACAATTTAAATCCAGAATGAACACTAAAAAAACAAACAGTAACATCATAAAATATCACTCTGAAATATTTATTTTATGTAGAAAATGCATGGTCCATATTTGAGCCACTTTGGTGTAGTGGTTAAGTGCACGGACTCTAATCTGGGAGAACCGGGTTTGATTCCCCACTCCTCCACTTGCACATGGTTGGATGACCTTGGGCAAGTCTTAGTTCTGATAAGAGCTGTTCTTAAAAAAGATCAGTTTCTGTCAAGAGCTCTCTCAGCCCCACCTACCTCACAGGGTGTCTGTTGTGGGGAGGGGAAGGGAAAAGAGTTTGTAAACCACTGAGACACCTTTGAGTAGTGAAGGGCAGGGTATAAATCCAATCTCTTCTCTTCTTCTCTATAAAATAAATTGAATACAAAAATAATCATTTAACTAAAATTAAACACACAGTGACGTGATATTCAGAGATATAGTGACTCTGAACATGGAAGCTCCATGTAGTCATCTTGGTTAATGGCCATTGGTAGACTTACGCCATATAAATATGTCTATTTCCCCTTTGAAGCCATGTAAGGTAGTAGCCATCACTAGGTTATTCTATTAAACTCAATTTAAAAATAAAAGAAGCACAATTGGCAATTACAGGGAAAAGTGATGAATTTGAACTCCAACTAAAAAAAAAATCACTCTAATTATCCTGCAATGGGTGTATAACTTGCCATTGAAATCATTCTGAACATAAAGTGAGAGCTTTATTTTAGCCCCAATGTTATTGGGGGGGGGGAGATTGGCATGTGGATGATTTGAAGCACTCACACATTACATACAACTTTTGCTATACTAACACGGTCTCTGTATGTTCTTTTAGCTCAGTTTTGGCTCCCTTCTTTCCAGGCTGAATGACAAAACACTCTTACCTTCTACATACCAGATGGTCCCCAGTGAAGCTCATCAGTACACTGGGATTTTCCTGTTACTTCATCACTTCAGATGGACATGGGTCGGGATCTTTGTGGTTGATTATGCCAATACAGAAAGTTTTTTGCAAGCACTGCTGGCAATGTTTTCCCAGAATGGCATCTGTTTTTCCTTTATAGAAAAAATGCCTATGTGGACTTCCATAGATGCAATGTCACAGCTGTTGTCCAAGCAGCGGGGGGAAATTTCATCTCTCATGAAAAACCAAGCCAATGTATTTGTTGTCCATAGTCAACCTCCATCCATGATTTATTTGAACATTCTTTTCCATACAGAGATCATCAAAACACCTATAGGTAAGGTGTGGATTTGGACAACCCATTGGGATTTTGAAGTAAGTATCAAGCAAATGGGCTCAGGTATACAACATTTTCAGGGTGCCATATCCTTAACAGTTCACTCAAATGAACCTATCGGGTTTAGGAACTTTCTCCACATTGTAAATCCTTCCTGGGCAAAAGAAGATGGCTTTATCCAAGAATTCTGGGAGCAGGTATTCAACTGTTCATTGAACAAGCCCACGGCAGGTGATGGCAAGAGCATCAAGAAAGTCTGTACTGAGGAAGAGAAGCTGGAGGACCTTCCTGGACCTTTCTTTGAAATGAGCATGACTGGCCACAGCTACAATGTCTATAATGCTGCCCATGCTGTCGCACATGCTCTGTATAATATGTATGAATCCAGATCTGAACACAGAAAATGGGTGGCCCGAAAGAATATGAAGCCTTGGAATGTGCAGCCCTGGCAGGTAATTTCATCTTTTTTGGGAACCTCTTTTTTCTTCTATATAGGAAGGAATTCTGGAGATTTTCAAATCAGTAGAGAATCATTCATGTGCATTGTTCAGATATCTACAGTGACAAAAATATTGCATAGATTGCTCATTCTGGCTTCATTTTGGAACATTTTTTTTAGAATTGTATTAATAATAATGAGAATGATCAATGGGTTAAATCTAAGCCATTTTCTTGCTGGTGAAAAAGAAAAGTCTCCTTTGACCACTCAGAAAGGTTATCCTGGAGATCATTAGGTCTGGAAGGACAAAAAGCCGTATAAGACAGGGGCTGTAAGGAGGCAGGGAAGTGGGTGAGATTTAGCAAAAAACAAACAAACACCTGGCTGGATCTAACCAAATAAGGCATAAATATATTACTTAAACTTAAGCAGCAGCACCGTATCTCTCTAAAATTACATATGAAAGATATCGATGGACTTTTTCTAACTTAAACTTAAGCAGCAGCACCGTATCTCTATAAAATTACATATGAAAGGTATCGATGGACTTTTTCTAAAGCACATTTTGATGCCTTCCCCTCTAACTTACGACAAGGAAGGTCTCTCCATTGGCATCAAAGATGTTGTCTATGTACAGATAAAGAAGTTGAAACAATCACACACATTCTTTACACTGTAAACTCTATTTCAGGGAGAGACACCAGCTAATTTTCCCTTTACTTGCCCAATTTAAACCCTTGGACAACTATTTGAAATCTGCAGATACTGTGCTGCTGAAATATTTGTTGGAAGATACCAAGAAGTCGGTAACTCTGGTAGTAGCAAAATATTGCTTTTTAGTAATAAATAAGCGAAAGATTTTAACAAAAAGTACAGACTGAAAAGAATTTTAGACAAGACAGAATTTAGGGAATAGAACTACAATTTTAATAGGGGTCTGTGGTTGGTACTATGATGGTACTATTGTCTGTGAGTGTTGGTGATCGTACTTGTTTATTATTGTATTGTTTTACTGCACTGCTGGTCAATTGGCCATAACAATAAATTTGAATTTGAATTACTTAAACAGTGCTTTCCAACTGTGAACCTTCTGCTGGAGAAACAAGTAGGGTTTAGCCTCAAAGCGGAAAAGGGTCCTTGCTTCTGTTTCCTGGAGGGGTCATTTTAGAAAGGCACACCACTCACCACTTGCTGTCAGAGTCAAGTAAACCTGTTTTCAAAACACAATTTGGTGAATTGGCCACATACTGACATGTAAATAAAGTTAAGTCCACGCAAAGTTGCTTGCCTAGTCCTTCAATCTTTCCATCAGTGGAAGTCTTTGTAGGATGGTTAGCCATTTCCCAGGCTTTGTTCAGACTGTGAAACCCTTGGGGAGTTGGGAAAGCCTCTACAGGTTTAGGTAGGGAGATCTGATATATTTCGGTACCTCAGGGATCCAAGTAAGCTGCTGCCTGCCAGCTGCCACTAAGAGCCTCACAACTCTGTCTCTGCTGCATACAGAACTCAATTCTACTCTTCTCCTTTCCCAGCCATCCTTATTTCCTTTTGTACTCTGTGACAGTGAAGGGACAATTCCAATCTGGCTGTCGACAGAAACATGTCACTTCTCCCTGACTTTGTGCATTTCTGGTTAAGACATCTTTGCTACAGAGCTAATGGCTGGGTCCCACAGGGGCATCCACTCATGCCACCTGCATCATTTTTTCCCCACTGCCTAGTTGCCTACTCTAGGAACAGGTCCATGACTTACCGGCAGCCCCCATTTGCACAAACATCATCTATATATATAATATACATTTTATATGCTGATTTCTTGATTAACACATATTTAAGAAAAATGGTATGCAATTTACAGGAAACATTAGCACAAGGAAAATAATTGCTTGGATTATTTGATGAAATTGTGCTATGCGAACCTTTAACGGATGTTTATTTGGATAATGAATTTTATCTCCATCCAGTTTTATACAGAGATCTACGTATAAATTTACTTTTGTTCAGGGACACTTAAAGAAGGGAGTAAGAGTGAGGAGCTAGTCCTCCATTTCAACTCTTATTGAAGCAATTAAACATATTTTGCATTTGCCTAATGAAGAATTAGTTGCCTTGGCATCTCCATATTGGGTTGATTCCAGCCAACTTTTCTACTGGTGAAATGGGATGTACATGGACAAAAGCCACATGGAAGGGGAAGATGTACTAATGAGGAGAATTTTGTTACACCCTGTTGATATTTGATTGATTTCTCTCTCTGAATTTAGCTCCACCATTTTCTAAGAGGCATCTCATTCAACAACAGTGCAGGAGACACAATTCACTTTGATGAAAATGGGGATTCAGTTGTGGAGTTCGATGTTACAAACTGGATAACATTCCCAAATGATTCTTTTGTTCGAGTGAAAGTGGGAAGGCTGGATCCTCAGGCTCCTCAAGGCAAAAAGTTAACAATATATGATGAAAGAATCACATGGCATAGAAGTTTTAACCAGGTGATAAAGAATGGCCATTTCTTCTTTCCATAGAATGAATTGGATCTGGGCAGGTTGTTGTTGTTTTTGCTCAATCTTGTCTAATTGCCTTCCTTATTACATCTCTGTCACTTTTTTTTTGTCCAAGCAGTTCCCATGATTCCCCAGCACAGACTTTTTGGTGGTTGAAAGGGACTCCTTCCTCCCCTTTTCACCACTGGAAAAGATAATTGGATCCAACTACATAGCTGTAAGATTGATGAAAACTTTACTGCTGTAATTTTTGTATCCCTACATTAAAAGGAGGAATTCTGCATAGGACTGCACACCATGTCCTGCTACGTCAACACCATGCTGGCTAAAGTTATTCATTAGCACTTACACTCACACATAGCAGTCTAATATTCTCCAGGTAGACATATACTGAATCATACATACCACACATAGGCTTAACAGAATGGTTGTAAATATTACAATACATTAATAGTTCTCGCGCAACCTTTTAATGTCATCATCCTCCATGGCTTGCACCAGCAGAACCAGATACAGCACTGTGAGCAACTAGCTATGGTAACATTGTCCTTCTCTTTATTCCACAAGTGTCACTGATATTATTCATGACTATCATGTGCTCTATATCAAATCCAGTCCAGTATTAATGATGGGAAAGATTTGTCTTGATTTGGAACTGGCTTTGTAGCAATTATGAGCTTCCTTGTAAAAGTGTTGGAGAAAGCTGTTCACTCCCAGCTTTTGTGAATGTTTTGTTGAATGAAAGGGAAGACAGCCTTTTTTTTGGGGGGGTTCCTTATATTAGAATTTGAATTTTTTAACATTATACTTCCTCTACAAGCAAGCAAGTACTCCAGAATCTGCCCTTTGGTGGTGCCAGCCAGCTATGCCATTATCACAGGTGTAAACTTGAGATAAAAATTCCCTACCTACAATCAAAAGCAACAAAACATTCATCAAAAGAGCAACCAAACCAAAATATGGCCACTGTATTAGAGTGCATATGATTTCAGGTTCAATCCCCAACACTGGCAACTAAAATGTCCCAGGGAAAGGCTAAAAAAAAGACTTTTCTAGGTTTAAAATCTTGTAAGACAATACAGTAGCAAGTTAGATGGGCCACCAACCTTTTGTGCCAGAATAAAGCCTCTTCATATATTCAAAATGCACAGGTCAGCATTTTATTATTAAGGAGAAAAAATCCTATAAGGGGTGGGAGAAAACATGCCTGCCTGCAAATCAAACCAATTTCACAGTGCATTCTTCTTTACACCATCAAATCATGTCACAATTATTTGTACAGTTTTTTGCAGTCCTAACCCTTCTGTGCCAATGCTTCTGGGCAGGTGCTCCCTACTTCTGTGTGTAATGACTACTGCCAGGTTGGTCACAGCAGGAAGAAGAAGGAAGGGGAGCCATTTTGCTGCTATGATTGTTCACCATGTCCAGAAGGAAAGATCTCAGACCAGAGGGGTAGGAAACATAATCTTTGCGGATATCAAGCATATCTCACTATATCCCACAACAGTGAAGTAGCAATTAAGGAACAAGTTGATCATGCTGGTGCATCAGATCATGATTCATTCATTTAGTTTTGACTCTTGGTCATGCCTTTGTCACCTCAAGGCATTATGTCAATGGTCTGTTGTAGAAGGGATGTCGCTTTATAAGAACATAAGAAGAGCCTTGCTGGATCAAACCAGTGGGCCATCTAGTCAATCATCCTGCCTCACACAGTTATTCTGGAGAGCCAGCAAAAGGGCACAGAGGTCAAGGCCTTCGCCCAATGTTTCCTCCTATCACTTTCAGAGGTTTACTGCCTCTAAATATGTAAGTTTTGTTTACTAACCAAGGATCAGCCCTTGTTAGTGCTTGGATGGGAGACTTCCAAGGAAGACTGCAGAAGAAGGCAACGTGAATCCACCGCTGCTTCTCACTTGCCTTGAAAGCCCCTTACTGGGGTTGTCATAAATTGATTGTGACTCGATGGCATTTTGCACACACATGCTTGAGGCCATCACTACATCCTCTGACAGTGAATTTCACATTTAAATTACTTGGGGATTAATCCCCATTCATTGTTATTAGGGTTAGATTAATGCCACTCATTCCATTTCATATATGCTGTATAGTTTGGTTGGGTTGGTTACACATCATTCCAATTATCAACTACAAAGTTCTGCATCTTTGATACATATTAGATACTGTCTTCATTATTCTGCAATTATGCATGTCCAGATTATTCTCCACACACATTGAGAAAATGAAGAGGTCATTGCTTAGTGGTAGAGCATCTACTTGTCAGAAGGTCCCAGGTTCAATCCCCAGTATCTCTAGCTAAAAAAGATCAGGTTGTAGGTGATGTGAATGACCTTGACCTGAGATTCCAGAAAGCCACTGACAATCTGATTAGAAAATACTGACTATGGTGATCTGATTTGACCTCTCATTTCTTTGTGTGTTCATGTGAGAAACAATTGTAGCCTGGTTCCCATTGAGGAACATGCAAAAATTATGGCCTGGGGGAGTAGGAATACTTCGTCAATCCTGGAACATCAGCTAAATATGAGAAAGGAATTCTAGCCCAGCCTTCTGTTTGGTCTGATCCTTTTCTATGGGCAAGGTTTTTAAACATATATTCATACGCACCATTACATGTAGTCAGAAGTGATACAGTCCAGACACAACTTCATCATCTCAGTGAGAACAAGGTTTACACTGGTGTTTCAAGGCCTTCCTATTATTTATGCAAAACATGCATGTAGCAGTTTTGGTTATAGTGCCATGTCAATGAGATATCAACAGATTGTGTGGAGGAGACTTGTAGCCTTTATCAGCAGCATTAAATAGATTCAGAAGAATGTACACAAGATAAGATTACATTCCTTATAGGCCACTATAATATCAGAAATCCTTATTCTTAACTTAGAGGGAAATGGGAGAGGCGTTTTCTTTCTATATTTTGAATTAAGTGCTCCACTCAGCATGCACTAGATCATGCATGAAATATGAATCAGTCATTAATAAAGCATATGCTTTAATACACTTCTTCCCTTTGGTGTTTGTCTCACTAGTTCTTAGTGACACTAATGACTGCTGATCAATTTGAACTGGAAGTATCTTTGCACATATACAGTTTTGCAAAAACCTGATATGAACCAGTTTGGTAGGTATTCAAGAAGATACAGCTTGAAATCATGTGATTGGCTTATATTTAATCAGCACCTTTAAACACCAAAAGTTTGATAGTTGAATGTGTTTGGAACAAGTTTTACAGAATCCCTAGTTTGCTGGTCATTATCAAAACAATTTGGCAGCTTAGGCTGAAACCTAGTGGGCTGTCAGAGGTCCAAAGTTCATAAATGAACATATTACAGTTCACCAGCTTTCTTTCATAAAGCATAATTCTTCATCTTCCTTTCTAGATATGGATGCCTGCATCAGTTGTTCACCAGATTTTTATGCAAATTTATATCACAATGAATGCATTCCCAAGGTGATAAGCTACCTTTCTTATGAAGAACCTTTGGGGATCTGTTTGGTCTTTTTTGCTATTTCCTTTGCTCTGATCACAGCTGTGATTCTTGGAATCTTTCTGAAGCACCAGGATACTCCAATCATAAAAGCCAACAATCGGAGCCTGACCTACATTCTTCTTATTTCTCTCATACTTTGCTTCCTCTGTACCTTGCTCTTCGTTGGAGAGCCTGGACATGTGACCTGTGCATTCCAGCAAATGACCTTTGGCATCCTTTTTGCAATTGCTATTTCTTCTGTTTTGGCCAAAACTATCACTGTGGTTGTGGCATTTATGGCAACTGAACCAGGATCCAAGATGAGGAAATGGGTGGGGAAACGAGTGGAAAAGTATTGTCCTTTCCTGCTCTTTTATTCAGGCAGGTATTTGTACAATTTGGCAAAGTATCTCTCCTCCATTTCCTGATGTGGACATGCACTCACTAAATGGGAAAATAATAATTAAATGTAATGAAGGGTTAGTCTCCATGTTCTACTGTATACTGGGTTACATGGGCTTCCTGGCTGTTGTCAGCTTCACAGTAGCTTTTCTAGCCAGGAAGTTGCCTGATAATTTTAATGAAGGCAAGTTTATCACTTTCAGCATGTTGATCTTTTGCTGTGTATGGTTGTCCTTTGTTCCAACTTACTTGAGTACTAAAGGGAAATCTATGGTGGTTGTGGAGATCTTCTCTATCTTATCCTCCAGTGCTGGCTTACTAGGTTGCATCTTTTTCCCTAAATGCTACATCATTGTTATGAGGCCTGACCTGAACAATAAGGGACAACTAAGAAGAATGAAACACTAAGCAAGAATTTGAGATTTTTTTCTGTTTGGGGTAAAAAATTATAGATGTCTGTGCTGTGAAGAAAAACAGTAGACCCAAACAACACCTGAACAGGAGCATCCTTGTCACCTCTGTACCTGTTAATTCAAAAATAATTCTCACTGGGAACAATACTAGACAGGTGGATATGGAACACGGCTTATTCTTTGGAAAAGGTACTTGGAATGACATCATCTGTGTCTAACATTTCTGCACATTTAGATGGGAGTAATTAGCACTGAACTGAGTGGGGTTATTTTTTTTAAAAAAGGATTGTGTTAATAACTTTTGGCTGCACATTAGTCGTCTAAATGTAGCTAACATGTCTGAAATTCCTGTGAATTAAGACAATAAATTTCCTTGAATTAAGAAAATGAAGTAATTTGTATTTCTTCACTTCTGATTATTCATCAAACATGTCTTTGGATACCCATGATGTAATAGGATATATAGATCAAGAAAGCTCATGACACATTGTAGACATTGCATATATTCCTTTAATGCTTTTAGTTAAAGACTAGCATAGCCGACTTTCTGGAAATTCTGTATTTATCCCCCCCCCCACTATAGAGTATTCACATCCTACTCCTCAACCAAATACCAGTTCCCAATATGGCTAACAATATATT
The DNA here is from genome assembly GCF_001447785.1 of Gekko japonicus. NCBI lineage: Eukaryota > Metazoa > Chordata > Lepidosauria > Squamata > Gekkonidae > Gekko > Gekko japonicus. The sequence goes on along the minus strand of NW_015170993.1, from coordinate 118,063 downwards.
AGAAGCAAATTAAAGTAGTAGTAGTTCATGATGATAATGATGATGATATATTGATTGACATACAAATGACAGAATTCCAACACCAAGAACACCAAAAAAGCAAACAAATTCTGTTTAAAAAAACAGAGTTGTGCAGTTACCAGTACAATGTAGTGGGGGGATTTTTAAAAAACCCTTCACGTATCAGCAAAAAGAAAGCAAATGAAAATAAAGGTGAGAAATCTAAGGAGGGTGGTCTGAATTTGGGGGACAACAGGCTCCACTTCTCTGAAAAAGGAGGGAGGCACTGCAGGGCCTCTGGCAGTAAATCTCAAATCATAGGCAAGACAGCACAGAAGCAGACAGTGCTTTTGAGATTTTACACCTGGCACAAGAAGTAGATTTGCCCATAGGCCACAGCTTTCTTATTTGACAAGTCTGTTGTGCAACACATAAATTATTTATCTGCCAAGTATCCCTGGAGGTCAATATTGGCATACATGTTACACTGACAACTAGTGGACATCACCTTGCTCGGGTAATACCACCTCAGCTCCAAGTATAATGATATAAGAATATCCCTGCTGTACCAGACCAAGGGCTCATCAAGACTGGCATTCTGTTCACACAGTGGCTGATCAGTTGCATCTAGGAAGCCCACAAGCTGGATGACTGAAGCAGCATCCTTCTGCCTGTGTTTCTCAGTGCCTGACATAAAGAGCCATACTGCCTCTGGTACTGCATCCTAACTAGCAGCCACTGTGAATAGTAACCAGTTATAGCCCTATTCACCATGATTTTTTTTCCACTCTCCTTTAAAAACCTTTACATTTGGTGACCATCACCACACCAGATCATTAGTCTAACTATTGTTCACTGCCCATACATACAGTCCTAAGTAGCATTCTCAACCTTTGATGAGCTCTACAGGATCAATGAGATTGCCACAGCCAAAGGGAGACTCCGGTCCCGGTCATACCTGGAACACCGCATCAAGTGCGACCATGGGATTGCTGGTGCGCCCGTCGTCCGGAGCAATCCAGGCTCCTGGCCGAACTGCACATGCACACACATGCGCAGTTCAGCTGCTGCACTCTTCCTTCAGTGGCTTCCCCCCCCGCCATCTGATCGTGCCGGCGAGGAACTGCGCGGCGGCTCAGGGGATCTATGTGATCCCGCTGCCACGTGTCTCTTTTGGTGCGGCTTTCAAAAGCCACACTTTGCCCATGCTCCCCCCCCCCGTGTGGCAGGGGCGTCCCTGCACCAAATGCTTTCAGATTAGAAAGCCATAGATGCTAGTTTGCATAAAACCTCCTTTCAGCAGTGTGATACACTGATACTTAATCTGATATCCTATTGTATATGTATGCCAATAAAGGCTTGTCAAAGTAAAAAGATACACTGATATCACTTCTATACTCACAGGTGCACTGCTCATTGATTGACTGCACTGCATGGAACAGTGCCTAAGTTCCATATAACACTCTTTTCAAGCATGAAGGCAAAGTGTCTCCCAACCAATATCCATGTATATGCATCAGCTGGGGAAACCCCATTTCTGAAAATGCCTTCGTGGTGTAGACACCACCTAGTGATATGGTATTTGTCCTTAAGAGAGCATAGTTTGGTGCTCAGAGTACTTCAATTGCATTTTCAAAACAATGCTTACAACACTTCAGTGCAATCCAGATTATATTGCAGAACAGGGAATTAAGTAGAGCACAAATGGCTTATATAAGGCCAGCTATGACTGTGGATGTAATGGATATTTGGGCCCACATATAATAATTTCTCATTAAGCCTGACACCAAACATGTGTAGGAGATCCCTGAAACTGACAAGGGGGACTGTTATCCAATAACAAATAGGGTGGGATGCCATTAAAATTAGCAAGAATTCATCTTGCAGTTAAAATTATCAAGAATTCAGATTGAAAACAGTAATGCTTCTCTGGAGGAAACACATGCACTGATGGATTGTTTGGTCAGGGATTCTGGAGGGTTTGTTGCCATCTTCTGATCACTGGGGGTGTGGGGTACAGACATAGCTACAGTGGGGCATCATGGGGCCATGCCCCCTTACTCATCAGCCATACCCCAAAAATCCTGCTCCCTGAAACATTTTAAAAAATATTTACGTTGGCATTTTAAATTAGTAAGTTGTGCCACTCCACACCTTGCCCACAGCCTGATTTACAGTAGCCCATCTGATGTACCCAATTTCACTTCCTCGTTCTGGCCTAGCCTTGTTGTCCTGATTCTCCAGTCCTCCTGGGACACATGACTTTGCCAGCCTGATTCACTTCCTTTGCCTTAGCCTGTTGTCCTCATTAGCCAGTCCTGGCACATGTGACCTAGCCAGCTCCACCCTCCCTTCCTATTTACCTTTCCAATCCCATCCACGTTGACTGGTCTGTGAATCACAGACACTATGAACACTTAAAATTCTTGAGGGAGGAAACTCAGCAGGGAGAGGAACAAGGCAAAGGCATTTCCCAGTTTCCTGAAAACAAAACCAAATTGCAACCGTGAAGGGCCAAAAAGGTTCAATTGCTGGGGAAGCCTTAGTCCAAAGCAAAAAATAAATAAATCCTTCACTGTTATCATTTAAATAAATCTTATATGTCAGAAATTCCCAAGAGAAAAAATATGTTTGTTTCTACAGACCTATGAGCAGATTTGTCCGTAATCTTGATGTTTTACTAATTATTTTGGCTCTGGGCAAAGAAACCCTGGATTTACCACCTGCTGCCCTTCCAGGTTTTGATGCCATAATGATGTCAGCCCCTGGGAAACTGTCTACCTGGTAATTATCAGTATCTCTCTAACTGTCCTAATTTTTTTTAAGTCAGAAAAGTATTATAAGATGGCTCTGTTTGTTTCATTAACAGACAAGGGGACAGAGGCCAGCAGTTTCTGTCAAGAGCTCTCTCAGCCCCATCTACCTCACAGGGTGTCTGTTGTGGGGAGGGGAAGGGAAAGGAGTTTGTAAGCCACTCTGAGACACCTTTGGGTAGTGAAGGACGGGGTATAAATCCAATCTCTTCTTCTTCTTCTTCTGATTGCTCCTGAGCCAGATGACTGTCCTGTGATATTTACCAGAGCGGACATATTGCAAGGCGTTCCAGCAAGTTGCATCTGCTCCCTTCAACATTCCCACTGAGTGTTCCTTGGTGGGATCATGTCTAAAAAAGAAATTAATTATGCTTTCTAGCAGAGATACAGGAAAGGCCTCAAAAGCTGCATAGGAATATTAAGGTAGATGAACAGCTGCAGTAATCCAGTGCAAACAAAAAAGATGGTGTCACAGGGGTAGGTGTCAAATCAGTACTCTCAGTCTCTATTTTCAGAAGATTGTAACCAGGCAGAAGTTAAGAAGTTAAATGTTGTTGAGGAGAGCAGAGCAATGGGTTTCTGGAAGGGAAGTTCAGTCCTCAAAATGGTGGTGCTCTTGGTGCTGCTGTCTGAGCTGCTACCTCATGTTGGATGCAAGAAACGTTTGGTTCATCGCAACATGGAGAGCCATTCCATTCAACATTGTGTAAGTGATCCCTTCTTAATTCTGCATGAGTTTTATCGACCAGGAGACTTCATCATTGGAAAGATAACTTCTCAAGCTTTTGGCGTACACCTCGAAACTAATTTCAGTGAACAACCTTCTGTGTTTTTGATCAAGTAAGCCATTTCCCCTGTCACATACACATGGTAAATACACAATAACCATGCAAATAAAATTTGAAGAGCAGTTTACTTCAGTAAGCATTTGGGGGATTTTATTTGCTCTGCCTTCTGCATGAACTTCACTTATTGCTCAATGAACACAGTACTTTCTTCATTCTAATGCCACTTATAGTGCCATCCTACATAAAGTAGCATCCTTCTAAGTCCATTGAATTTAATAGAGTTAGAAGGGTATAGCTTTGCTTACTGTGGCACTGTTACACATTTATTCCATTCTAGCTTTGTAGATTCCCCCCCATGAGTCTTCTGTTCTTAGGCCTATGCTAGCCGTTATTAGCTAGCATTGTTAATTATGGTGAATATCTTAAGTATGTTGTATAACTAAATTAATGTCTTTATATAAATGCTTGCAAAATTTTCCTCTTCTGAATTACTTTCTGGATTATCAAGCTCTGAATTGCATGAGGGGTTTACCCCACAAAGCAGAACCAATGCAATAGGAATTCTATGCTGTTTCAGTTTCCCCCAATTCTTCAGACTTTAAAAAAATCAATCATTATGTATGCCTCTTTTCCTGCGGTTGTCTATTTATGCTGTTCATTTGTATCTTATTTTCCCTTCCGATGTTTCTAGTGGGCATGTGCTCACTGACAAAAATATGCAAAGCAACCCAATTGTAATTCTACATAATGTTGTATTCAAGATTATTTTCACAACATTTTATCAATGCACAGAAACAGTGTTACACATTTATTCCATTCTAGCTTTGTAGATTACACCCCCCCTCCATGAGACTTCTGTTCTTAGGCCTATGCTAGCCATTATTAGCTAGCATTATTGATTATGGTGAATATCTTAAGTATGTTGTATAACTAAATTAGTGTCTTTATATAAATGCTTGCAAAATTTTCCTCTTCTGAATTACTTTCTGGATTATCAAGCTCTGAATTGCATGAGGGGGTTTACCCCGCAAAGCAGAACCAATGCAAAATATGCAAAGCAATCCAATTGTAATTCTACGTAATGTTGTATTCAAGATTATTTTCACAACATTTTATCAATGCACAGAAACATTTTTTTAAAACACCCTTACAAAGAATATTGAAACAGTCATTCATATGAACTTTGCTTTTTTACTGTTCATGTGTTGTTTTGGTAATGTAGTTTTTATCATTTTGAGTTTTGATTATTTTGCTATGCAGCTCATAACTTTCTTTGCAGTGTGGTGCCAAAGAACTACCAGCATATCCTTGCCTTGGCATTTGCTGTAGAGGAGATAAATGAAAATCCCACACTCTTACCTAATGTCACTTTGGGTTTCCACATCTATGACAGCTTCTATAATGCCAAGATGACATATAAGGCCACACTGGACCTTCTTTCCACACAGCATAGGCTAGTCACTAACTACCAGTGTGATGTTCAAAACAATTTGATAGCTATCATTGGAGGGCTTGACTCTTGGATCTCACTCTGTATGGCTACCATAACAAACACCTACAAGATTCCACAGGTAAGTTGTATGATTTTTTAAAAAATGAACTAACTACAGGAATAAATTTTGATTTTCATATTCAGAGTGGTTTGGGGATTCTTAAGGAATCTGTGAATGACAAACACATTGAAAAAATATTCTAAAACTTAAAAGAAAATTGCGGCATGTAGATCACTCTGGCAACCACTAATCTCAGGTCTAATTATCAAAGCCACCAGATAAGATGATAAACTTCTGTCTATAGAACCTGCCTTGCGGGTGGAGCATCACATGATTGAATGCTACTGTACCCAGATCCTGTTGGATTACCTTGGAACCTTGGGTGATAACCATACTGCTAGCAGATGAGGACCCTGAAATGACTCACTTGGTGGCAAAATATCTATCGATGGTGCTATTTTTAAAGTTGCTTTGAAATGCTGTAGGTAGTTTAATGTATACAAATTTTAAAATTCTAAAATTAATTTCCATAATATCATGGGATTTTATAGAGTTTATGGAAGTTTATAAAATGTCTATTAATACTGTTTATGAGTCTGTTCATTAGTTTTTATTGTAAAAATGTTTGGTCTAAATTATCTTGTAATTATATGTAATGTGTTTTATTGTAGCTGTTTGTATGTTTGGCTTAAGACCTTTGGTCAATGAAGCTAATAAATGAAAGGAAAGGAATATTACTGTAGTAAAATGAAGAACTGACATGAGCTGTGATACTTGATTCACCTTTATAGAAACATTTGTTTTATATTAATAGTGAGCCACAACATAGCATATAAGCAAGTGATTTGATCATGGACATCTTGAATTGTGTTAAATAGAAACTTGTATATTCTTTCAGCTGACCTATGGCTCCCTTGTCTCAGGGCTGAGTGACAAAACATTGTTCTCATCCATGTATCAGATGGTCCCCAATGAATCCAACCAGTACATTGGGATCGCCTATTTACTCCAGCACTTCAAATGGACATGGGTTGGGATATTTACAATGGATTATGCCAACGCAGAGAGGTTTTTGCAAGATTTAGTGCCAGTGCTTTTCCAGAGAGGTGTCTGCTATTCCTTTATAGAAAAAATGCCCAAATGGACCTACACTGAAAGAATGATAGAGCTGTTGTCAAATAACCTGGCAACTTTTTCAAGACACATGAACAGTAACGTCAATGTGTTTGTTGTCCACGGTCAAGCACCATCCATGTATTATTTGTCCTGTTTTTTGCACATGGCAGGCCTTCAATCACCTATAGGGAAGTTGTGGATTTGGACAACCCACTGGGAGTTTGAATCAAGTACTAATCAAAGAGACTGGGATATCCAACCCTTCCAGGGTGCCATATCCTTGACAGTTCACTCAAATGAACCTCTAGGATTCCAGATATTTCTTCAGAAGATAAATCCTTCCTGGGCAAAAGAAGATGGTTTTATCCATGACTTTTGGGAACAGGCATTCAACTGCTTATTGAAACCTTCCAGCATGGGTGAGGGTGAGAATATCATGGAACCCTGCACTGGGAAGGAGAAGTTGGAGGATCTTCCTGGACTTTTCTTTGAAATGGCTATGATTGGCCACAGCTACAGTGTCTATAATGCTGTCCATGCTATTGCACATGCTCTACAGACTATGTGTGAAACCCAGTCTAAATACAGAGCATTTGTGCCTGAAAGGCAGCTACAACCTTGGAATCTGCAGCCTTGGCAGGTAATTTCACACAATTTTCAGAAGTCTGTCTTCTTACCTTGCCAAAAAACAAACAAACCTGGAGCCTTTCACAGATATGTTGATATTTTATAATGCACTATGTCCCAGAAGGCTTCATTATTGCAGTTATGACATGTATATATATGACATTATTGCAGTATGACATGTATGTTTGGTTATTCCTGAATCATTTGTTCAAGTGTGTTAAATGAATCATTAACTGTTGTTACAATTTTGATTTTAATTTTTTTCTCCCTTCTTTGTATATAGAATTCTAGAAAGCTTTTTTCCTTGATGACTTTCTTAAGTGGGGGGGACTTTTCATGAGCTCTAAGCTGTTAAGAAGTAAATCCCTACTCAAAAGTAAGGTAAACGTAGGCATGGCTGGGAAGCAATCTATGAGATTTCATTTGTTTCAATTATATTTCTCCTACAAGTTAACCACAGGGAACAGATAGGGTTCCGGAGCTTTCAGCTGCTGAACTTTAAAGTTAGTAGATCTGTCCAGATCTATAATACCCTAAGCCTACCGAATACAGATGCATTATGAGTCTTTTGGTGATGTTTTCAACACCTCATTGTATCTTTTTCTCTCTTTGAACTTAGCTTCACTCCTTTCTGAGGAGCACAGTATTCAACAGCAGTGCTGGAGACACCATTCATTTTGATGAAAATGGAGAAATAATTTCAGGGTTTGATGTTGCAATGTGGGTAATTTTCCCAAATAAATCTCTTGTTAAAGTAAAAGTGGGACAAGTGGATCCTCAGGCTCTTTCAGGCAAAGAATTAACAATACAGGATGAAAGAATCCACGGGAATACATGGTTTAGCCAGGTACTTGGTTGCATGAGAAAAACAGAAAATGGAAGATTGATACTAAATGAATTATCTAAGTTCCCCCCTTTTCTTGTATCTCTAAGACATGTAGAATTACTGAACATAATATATCATTATCATACTAAAATACACCCTATTTTCCCTGTGAATAAATGAAGTTGCCACATCTCTGCTTCTGAGGCAGTTGGTGGTCAACAGTTCCACACAGCTGTCACTAGAGGGCAGAGGGGAGACTTGGATATGAACTCTAAATTGCTCAGGAGTAAAGCCCTGCTTGGAAGTAGAATTCAAGAGTTAGAAAGTGGGTGTAACTTGGCAGCAACAGTTTACAAGACAGATGAAGGAACAGTGTCTGCAGAATTGCCATATCTTTGTCAGGAGGCTAATAGGCTTCAGAACTCCACAAACTGAGCCAAGAAAAAAAGGTCGTTTTGATTTCATGGAAGAGGAAACACAAACACAGGGGGTTATTTCTCACGAGAGCGGCCTTGTGCAGCACAGCGCCGTTTGCCTTGACACAAACGTGTCAAGTTCACACCCGAAGCTCCGGGGCTGCATTTGACTTGGGGCTTCACCCGATTTCCTCCGCAGTTTCATGATCCTCAAAAACCAGGATCACAAAACTGCGGAGGAAATCGGGCGAAGCCCCGAGTCAAAATGCAGCCCCGGAGCTTCGGGTATGAAATTGACACGTTTGTGTTGAGGCAAACGGCGCTGTGCTGCGAGGCAGCTCTCGTGAGAAATCACCCCTGGTCTGCCAACTGGGACAGTGGAGGGGACTCTCCTCAGGTCTTACTGTGAAATGAGAGTTTTGTGGCTGAAAGTGATAATAGAAAGAGCCTGGAAAGGACACCTAGCACAGATTGGACTTGTGTGTAGCTGAAAAGGGGAACCACCCTTCTGAACAAACAAACAAACCCTATTGGCCCATTTGGCCAATAAGTTCTCTTAAAGGCAACTTTTCCATTAAAGAAAAGACATATGTTTCAGCTTTGTTTGGTGCATAGTTGATGTGGGAGAAAGAAGATAGGATCAAGAGGCCTCTGATATTGGGAGTTTAAATGTCTGCTTGGACATTGTAGTCCAAGCATTAAATCCATGGTTGGACACATAAAAGTTATATTTTCGATAAGGCTGAGCAGTGCAGTGATAGGAAGTATAAAGTACTTTGTTTGCCCCCACCTAATTACCACCATCACTATATTTGTTGTCTTGCACTAGTAGGTGAACACTTCCCCCCCCCCATTTGGCATACCTCCACTAACTGCTATTGGCCTCCTCCTGAGGTTTTGATGTTATGTGTGTTTATATGGTTTTACTGAACTTATTTTAATTAAATTATTTCATATACATTTTATTTTAGATATTTGCAGTGTTGATGTGCTTTAATATTTGATGTTTGCCTCCTTAGGTACTCTACTAAGGTGGAGAGGTGGCATAGAAACAATTTAAATAAATACAATTTTAAAAATAAAATAAATTATGAAGTCACTATGTAGTGCTTACACTCATATGCAGAAGCTTAATCATTCCTGGCAGATCTATATCCAACCTTCCTTCACTTCAGATGGCAATTCCAAGAATGCCAGTTGGTCTGTTAGAACAAAATTAAACAAAAGTCCAGTAGCACCTTAAATACTAAAAACATCATTTTTACATTGTTTCTATCCACCTTGGGACCTGAAAAAAGGGTGGCAATATAAATTTTCTATAATAATATTAGGAGCTACCTGTCCATCTGTGACAGGCATATCTCCTCAGAAAACAAAGCTAGGTACCTCAAAATTGGTCTCTGGGTTCAGGATGATTGTGGAAGTTGCGGTGCCATAAATGAGAAGAGCTGGAACAATCTGGTGCACATAATCTCCAGAAAATAATCTCTCATTTGTTTGTTTGTTTGGAAAATATGGCTGTCTCTGGTAGGCATAACTCATTAAAAAAAAAATAAAGCTAGGCACTAGAAAATTGACCACCAAGTTCAGAAGGATAATGGGAGTTGCAGTGCCAAAAATGAAAGGAATCAGAACACCCTGGCCCGGGTTATCTAGAGACTCCATCCATTGTTATTTTCAATGGAAGCTAAGGTTGTCTGTGACAGGCATAACTCAACTAAATATATAGCAGGTGACTCAAAACTGGGCACCTGTTTAAGGGTGATCAATGGAGATAAAGTGTCAAAAAAGCCAAGGGACTGAGAGCATCCTGGCATGGTTTATCCTGCAATCCTCCCCCCTCAACAATCCTCAATGTGTGCCTCCCATTCCCAACTTTTTAAAAAAAAAAGTATCCAGAAGCAAACCACAGTCAATGGGACTGAACGTTGCTGTGAGGTCCAGGAGGATCAACAAGATGCACAAAATTACTCTTAGTACAAAATTACATTTTATTAGCATGCTCTGTCACTATGCAATATTGATACATACATACAGGGCTCATTTCCTGCAGGAGCGCACAGGAGCAAAGCTCCAGCAGTAAGGAGCCCAGGGGGTGGGCACATGCAGCAAGCCCTGCCCCCTGCTCTCAGCAGCCCCCCTTGCCTTTCCCAGCCTGCTGGCCAACCCAGCGGAGCGCTGCTGCACGCTGGCCCTCAAGCTGCTCCTCCACTGCCTGGACCAGGGCACCCAGCCCACCCAGGCCCTGCCCGTCCTCATGCCAGCCCTGATGTGGTGCCTCTGCAAGGTGGGCCCCAACTACTCCCATGAGGCCGGCAAGGAGCTCCGCCCTGGCCTCCTGCACCTACTTGGCCTCCTCCTGCACCTCTGCCCCACCACCACCCTGGCCCCCCACCTGCTCGAGGCCATGTGCATCCTGTGTGCCACCCTCCTTGACCCACAAGCAGCCATGCACTTTCCTGCACTTGCTGGCCATCCAAAATAGTCCAGTGGCACCTTTAAAACCAAGGTTTATTCAGGTACAAACTCTCCCTCCTCTGTGAGGGCAGATCTGCATGTTCTCCCCCCACCCATAGCTAGCAATCCAAAACAGTCCAGTAGAGCCTGAGCAGTGGGTGTTGCCTTCTGACACACTCCTGGAGGAGCAAGGGGTGTGTGGCATATGCAAATAAGTTATGCTAATGAGTTATGATAATGAGATCCTGCACCTCTTTTTCTACGAAATGACCCCTGCATACATATGTATGCAGCTATGACTTGTAGTGCTTGAATATTTGTTTGATGTAGAAGAGGGGAAGAGAGTACACAGACTAACATCCCCATCAAATGGGGATGTTTTTGCAGTCCTAACCATTCTATGCCAATGTTTCTGGGCATGTGCTCCCTACTTCTGTGTGCAATGACAACTGCTATCCTGGTTACAGCAAGCAGCAGAAGGAAGGACAGCCATTTTGCTGCTACGATTGTACTCAGTGTCCAGAAGGGATGATCTCTACCAAGAAGGGTAGGAGACAATGTTTTAGCATATATCCAAGGTATCACCTATGACATCATCTCCAGTAATAGGCAAAATAATAATGATTGGCACAAAATGTGGTCAAGAGAAGCACTTCATTGTTCATGGACCATCAGAATGTGGATAGGGACATGTGTTACAGAAAAATGTGGATTGGGACTGGTCAGCTTTTTAACTCAATATTTCCCAGTTCCTCTCCTTACTACAGTCCCTTGTGCCTCCTGGCTTTATGTACATAGAGGTTCCAGGATCATCCACGTAGCCTTCTTTTTTAGCAGCAGAAGATGTTGTTAGACACAAAAATGTAAGTCTCTCATACCTAACAAACTATGTCTGGCAAAGTACCTGCCCAAAACCACGACTGTGTTTCTACACCTCATATGGTTAGTGGGGCCATGACACCATGGCTTATCAAGAAGTAGGACTGCCAGCTTTCAGGGAGAGCCTGGAGATTTCCTGGAATTACTATAGATCTCCAGAATACAGAGATCAGTTTTCCTGGAGGAAATGGCAGCTCTGGAGAATGAAATGAATAGGCAAGGAGAGCCAAAGGAGTGGCCCAATGGGAGAAGAATAACTGGTATATGGTTTGAGCCCCTCTCTTCCCCACCTAAGGCCTGTGCAGGGTGGAGAGAGGGATAACTACCCCATGTGGTGGAGAGGAAGATGATATAGGGAGGGAAAATCCCCTTTCACATCCAATCCAAAAGTTTTTGGTCAAAAAAATGCCCTTTGTCTTGCTTTTTTCCTGGTTAGTTGGCAATACTCTATGCAGGTATAAGATAAGGTTGAATGAGAACTATGGTGGTTAAAACACTGGACTAAGGTCTGGAAAACCCAGGTTCAAATCCCCACTTGTGTCATAGAAGCTTGCTAGGTGACCTTGGACCAGTAACACACTCTCAGCCTGACCTACCTCACATGTTTATTATGAGGATAAAATAGAGGAGTGGAGAATGATGTAAGCTGCTTTGGGTTCCCATTGGAGAGAATGGTGGGATATAAATAAAGTTAATACATAAATGAGATGAGAGCTCTCTTACAGCCATTAGAGCAATGTTCACATTACATTGAACAGATCTATTCATTTAACTATCATGGTTTATTATTATGTACCTCTGTTTCATGGACTCCCTACTCTCATCATATTCAAGTGCTAAAATCAGTGTGGCCCCAATACAGGCATTATCTCCAGAGGAGAGCTTCACAGGTCTTACCCTCCCCCTTTTCATGACAACTCTATGGCAGTTTAAGAGATTAGTAGATAATGTCTGTTCTGGACACATTTGACAACCATTGGGATGATTACCATATACTTACTCCCCTTTCTGAGAATGAAACTGTGCAACTCTCTCTGTTGCTAAATACATCTCATGAGCTCTAAAAATCTAAGCAAATGACATTCCCTTAGCCTTGGAATAACCAAGGAGCCTGATGACCAGCTTCAGTTTTTTTATGGATTTTAACCTGTGCTATTTTTATGTATATATCTATCCTTTTCTATTGAAAAAAAAAGATATGAGTCGCATGTTCTTGTGAATGTTAACCTAATCTTTCTTTTATTATCTGAAGCCAATATACTATATATAGACTTTTTTTGAGAAACTTAAATGAAATGGAAACAACAACTCACTTTCAGATTATACCTTCTCTTTTTCACTTTTTAGATATGGATTACTGTAGAAGCTGTCCACCAGATCATTATTCAAATGCACAACACAATCAATGCATTCCTAAAGTCATAAGCTATCTCTCTTATGAAGAACCTTTGGGGATGAGTTTTTCTTTGACTGCTATTTCTTTTGCTGCCAGCACAGCTTTGGTGCTTGGAACCTTCATTAAACACAAGGACACTCCCATTGTCAAAGCCAACAACCAGAGCCTCACCTACATTCTACTCATCTCCCTCCTTCTTTGTTTCCTTTGCTCCTTGTTCTTCATTGGGAAGCCAGGGAGAGTAACCTGCCTTGCACGACAAATGGTTTTTGGCATCACCTTTTCTGTAGCTCTTTCTGCAGTACTAGCTAAGACCATCACTGTGGTTATTGCATTCATGGCTACTACACAAGGATCCAGAATGAGGAAGTGGGTCAGCAAAAAATTAGCAATTTCCATTATCCTTTTTTGCTGCTTTATTCAAGGTTGTATTTGTACTTTTTGGTTAAATACTGCTCCTCCATTCCCAGATGTTAATATGTACTCAGTGACAGAAGAAATTGTATTGGAATGCAATGAAGGCTCCAAGATCATGTTTTACTGTGTCTTGGGCTATATGGGCTTTTTGGGCATTGTTTGTTTTACTGTAGCTTTCCTAGCCAGGAAGTTACCTGACAGTTTCAATGAAGCCAAGTTTATCACTTTCAGCATGTTGGTCTTTTGCAGTGTTTGGCTGTCTTTTGTTCCAACCTATCTAAGCATAAAAGGGAAATACATGGTAGCTGTGGAGATCTTCTCCATCTTAGCCTCCAGTGCTGGGATGCTGGGTTTCCTCTTTCTCCCCAAATGCTATCTCATTGTGATAAAGCCTGAACTGAACAACAGGAAACAATTAAGAATGAGGGAAAAAACCTAAAGCATTTGCAAATTAAAGAATCAGAGATTTAAATTATCTTTCTGATAGTAATTAGCCTGCATTGTCCATGAAAAAAAGAAAGTGGCCCCACTCTGCAACTGAAAGGGTAACAATCTAATTTCATAATGGATTACTCCCAGGCAAACCTTAGAGAAGGAATTCTCACTGAATTCAAAATGAACATCAAACAAAGTGAAAAGCAATACTAATCTGCAGTTTTTCCCCTGCAATAACTGGAATTCAGAACAGTGTCTTTTTAAGTTTTATTATGGCAGGTAGTGGCAGAAAAATCTTTTAAGTATGGTCAGGTGTAATAGTTTGTATGTGTGAAAAGCTGTCAGCCCTGACCTGGATAGCCCAGGCTAAGCCAATCTCATCAGTTCTCAGAAGTTAAGCAGGGTCACCCCTGGCTAGTATTTCGATAGGAGACCTCCAAGGAATATCATGGCCATGACATGGAGGCAGGCAATGGCAAAATACCTCCGAACTGCTCCCTATCCAAAGATACATCAGATTGTGTCTTGGTCTAATTAACATAATAATGAGCCAGCACTAAACTTGCAACCTTAATTACAGCCTTACTTACCAGTTTACTTGGACTAGTTAATTTTAAACTCCTCCTCACCATACAATATGAAGCAGTTAAAAAAGGGTTTCACTCAAGGCCAATTAGAGACAGACACCCATCCCAATTTCCTGCTAGAGCCAGAAGCAACCAGCTAACCATTTCCTGTACTTCAAGGAAGAGAGCATGGGGCAGCTCTTTTAGCAAAAAAAAAGTGGGTGTGATCATGGTGTCTCCCCTGCCAGGTAAGTACATAAAAAGGTGGGTGGATAAGACAGTGCTGGTTTTAAATAACCAGCCCCAAGTGGCAATCTGTGGATCATCACACTATCACAGCCACCCACCAAAAAGTCTCCTACTGAATTTAGGAATTGATCAGAAAGCATAGAGCCATCCAGAAAGCCAACACTTCATATTGTATGCAGTGAATTCCATAAGTTAATAAATGGTTACTGTAATCTCCTCCCCTAGTTTGGAGCAGATGGAACATTTGGATTCTGTGCCTAAGATATTTGGTGCATTGTGTGATTACTAAAAGAGGGTTGAATCCAGTCAGCTTTTCTGTTGGTGAAAAAAGTGGGAGAGAATCCTATTTATCTACCAAAAAGCCTATGCTTGGGGGCCGTAGGGTCTACATAAACAAAACTATGTGTGATAGGGGGCTGTAATATAGAGGAGAACTGAGGGACATTTACCAAAAACACTAGCTGGATCCAACCCATACAGTGGCACCATAGACATGACATATTGGGTGCAAAGGGACAACATACTTTGGGGGAGCATGTAAAAATGCATTAGCCTCACCCACACTTATGAATGCATGAACATATTCTCCATCCCTGTGATTAGAATATAAGAATCCTAAGCATTCTTCTTGTCGCAGAGTTGGAGCCTATGCACCTATGCACCTACAATTTGCAAGCAACTAAGTACTATGTTGAGGTGTATGCGCATAAATGGGGGCAGGACCAACACCCTCCTTTTTGCATTGCCCCTACATATTTATAAAACGTGTACAAAGTTGATATTTGAAATAAATAGGAAAAAAGAGTGTTCCATCTGATCATCTCTAGAAAAAACTCATTCTATAAAGAATGTCCTTACTTTTATATGCTTCTCATCTCAAGAGAAAAGGGCTGACACATGCCAAATCTAATTTCCATAAACATATACCAAAACCCGGATTCCAATAAGTCAGTCTAGTTAACCTGATACTACAGATTTGCTATGTTAATTTGATGTCAAACTAACTACAGCTCAGTACAGAAACTGGAAATATCTAGCAAAATTCCATATTCTGCTTTATATTGAAGTCCTTCTGAAATCTTGGGGGAGGAGTCACACTTTTTTCCCCCTTATGGTTGTGATTACTTTTTTTAGCCCCCCAAAGGGGATTTTTTATTGCATTTTTAATATACTACAAACTACAATGAAAAAATAGGGAAGGGAACTACATCTAAGGAAAAAGAAAAGTTAACCACTAATAACTAAAACCCCAAGAATAGGAGATCATAACAACAGCTTGTATAAGTATTAATCTAACATTGCTAGAGTTACATTGAACGTAGTCGATTATGCTAAATTATTTATCTTATTATCTATTGATTAAATTGCTTAAAGAGAGCTTCAAGAGCACCATCTGTAATAGAAAGTTTAAGGCACAATTCAGGGTCCTTCAGCCTTCACTTTATTTTATCTTTTCTAATCCTCAGCTGATGTGTTTGTTTGGGGGCAGCCCCCCCCTTTTCAGAAGCAGAGTCCTCATCGGAAGACCCCGAGTCCAATTCACCACTAGATTTGTTGTCATCTTCTCCCTTAGTGTCCTCAGCTGTCTCTCCCAGTTGCAATCTCAGGAATTCATGCACTTTGAAAATGGACTCAATCTTTTCTTTTTTTATTGTGTAGTTTAAAAGTGACACCTACTGGAATCAGCCATCTGTAGGTAATGCTATTTGTTTGTAGAAAAAGGATGAAATCTTTATACTTCTTCCTCTTTTGCCTTATTTCAAATGGAATGTTTTTAAGGATCTTGATGGTGTTATCTCCCATTTTCAAGGGCGTTCCCATGGTTGCTTTTAGGATTAAATCCCTCACATGTCTCTTTGAGAATCTGGCCACTATCTACCCAGGCAGATTATTTTTCTTAATGTAAATTGAATAGGCCCTGTAGACCACATCCATTTCACTTGCAAGGTAATCCGCTTTCAAATCTGTAACTGGGGCTAATGCTTTGCTCAACAGTTGCTTTAGATTTTCACCTTTTACTTCTGGGACCCTTGGAACCTGAGGATCAGATTTACTTTCTCCATTTGTAATTGTAGAAGTTGAAATTCATCTGAAGCTTGCTTTTTCCCCAGCATTTTCACCTTTTTCTTAACTTTTTTGTCGTTAGCATCAATTTCCTTGACTTTCTCAGCTGTTTGCTCCGTCTTCTTTGCAGTTTCAGTCAATTGGAGCTGCTGAGTTGCAAAATTCTGATTTAGGGTTGTAAACTGCTGATTGACATTCATCATCTGGTCCAGCAGAGGGCGCAAGGAATCTGCCAACAGTTTGGAGAACTCAGTGACCTCTTCTCGTCGGGAGGTCATGCTCCCCACTGGTTTCGATTTTGCTAGTCTGTCTCCCTCTGTCTTCTTCCCCGCCATCTTTATGAATTGTTTACTTTTAGAAAAAGTTGCTAAAGTCTCTGAACTTCGCCCATATGCTTATCCATGATTTGGTAAGTCTCTCAAAACAGATTTTAACGCTGTTGCCTTCACTCCCCCCTTTGGTAAATCGCTTTTTTGTTTGTGTGTGTGTGAGGGGCCCCTCCCCCGCTCACTTTTCTCACCATTCCCAGGGGGTGCTTTCCCATCATTTGCTTTAACTCGACTCATTGTTGGTCTTACGACCTCACTCAGAGTACGTTTCAAACACCTGATCTCCAACGCTTGTCCCGGTCAGCGGCTCTAATTCCATATGGACACTCAGTGGCAGGACCATAGGGGCAGAAGAGTGCCTCAATTCCCCAGCAATGTGCTGATGAAGAGGCCACCCTTCAAAATCCCCATGGTTAGGAGCCTTTTGCCAAGGCTCCAGGAGGGTGGCAACCAGTCGCCCCCTCTCCTATCTATTGGTGCACAGAGCGCATCCCCAGGAAGTCCAGAAGATGCATCCACTAGCGTGTCACCATAAACAGGAAGTCCATGGTTGTGATTACAGTGTCATCTCTTAAGAGGGGGTTAATTTTCTCCCCAGTAATTACCAGGGTTTCTAAGAATAACTGCCCTCCTCACAAAGTCTCTATGGCTGTATGATGTTCACAAGAAACCAACAAAACCCATGCAATGGTCATAAGAACTCTTTATAAAGTTCAGAGATCACTTAAAAGTCAAGAACAGGCAGTGCTCTATGATTTTTACATCAGTACAGAGAAATGAATGAAAATGAACTGAAAACAGCCAAGCATTAAGTAGCCCCTCTTCCAATGAAAGTATCCCATTTAAGTTGTAAATCAAGGTACAAAGTCAGCAAGATTAGCTGCCTTTCAAAATAAGTTTTAACCAGTCTGAAGCTAAGCAGTTTAATGTTGCTAAAGAAAACAGAAGGATGTATCTCTTCAGTGGAAGCTTTGTTTTCAAAATGGTGGTCTTGTTGGTGTTGTATTAAAGACACACCTTGTTCATCCTCAAATGCAAATGCATTAACTAAAAAATGTATGCAATCATCTCCCAATTCCACATAAATTTTATCTACCAATCTGTCATTGGACAGATTATTTCTCAACACTATTTTCTGTGTCACAGCATTATTTTCAGAGAACAACCTTCTGAATTTTTAATTAAACATTCCACAGCATACACTTTGTTAAAAATGATAAATGGTGGGGTGGGCAGTATATAAATCAAATAAATAAATAAATAAATAAATAGATAACACAGCAACAAAAAGACTGAAGAATGGTTTATGACCGAGCGCAGATTCTGAGATCCCAGTCATGTAGCTTTACCTTTTGAGAGGGTCCCAATGAGGGATTCAATAGAGACAGTTGGCTTCAAGAAAAAAAAAATTTATTAAGTAGTTTGAACTATATAGAGAGATCCTATACAGGCAATGAAAATAAGTTTTCCAAAGTTCTAACAGACACACTGTGCATTATATAGTATCATCTTCCATCTCCAGTTACTCTGAGAACTAATCATTATGTATTTACTATGTTTACATTATAATTTACAATGCATACCAATTCCATTTCTTTAATGCACATTTCAGCACTTGGTTACAAAGGCACAGTAATGTCAGCTAAGATAGCAGGCATTACTTGATGGTAGGCAACTATTCATGGTTTCTGCCTTCATGTTCTAACTTCCATATCTTAGAGGCTAGGCTTAGGACAGACATCACCAGGCAATTATTTATCTTATTGAGTACAGCACTAGATATTCTTGAATATAAGAAATAATTATTCTCTACTCTGCTTCAGCAACACTTAAAATTTTGTCATGTAGAATGTAACCTTCATTCCAGCGTGGTGCTGAAGAACTACCATAACATTGTTATGAATTGGGCTCAGAGTTGCAAACTCTCTAAAGCTTGGCCAACAGAACCTCTTCTCCCCTAAATTTAGGGATTGTTCCAAATGCAAATCTTCCAGCTGTATATCTTTATCAACTTATAGCTCCAAATTTGTGCAGATCCATCTCCTTGGCCAGATTTAATGTTCTTCCTTCTGTTCTTCTCTTTGGCAGATTCCAGGGGATCCTCTACTCCAGCAGGTGTTGTCCTTGTAAGAAGGACTGTGTTGAAACTGTCCCCCATGTTCTCCTTCAATGTCCCTTTTATCTGGTGCCCCGCCAGGATCTTCTGTATCCTTTATTAGCTCAGTTCTCAGAGATTCCTGACGATTTTAAGGTTCTGTTTTAGTTTGATAATCAAGATACAGAAATAACAAAAATAGTAGCAAGGTTTCTTCTTAGTGCTATGGCTATACATTCTGATAAGTAACCATTAGGTTTTTCTGCTTTCATGCTGTTTTTCTGCGCTGTAGCTCCAATTTTATCCTATATGGATTTGTATTTACAATCTATATTTAATCTGATCTCCTATTGTATGTATATACGTATGCCAATAAAGGCTTGTCAAAGTTATGAATTGGTGTATCCAGTTTGACAATCACCAGCCATTTTCTTAGTTGGCAACTAAATAAGAGTAGGGGACCTTTAAAATGGTGGCAACCAGGCTTATAACCAGGATTTTTTTTAATTTGGGGGGCCTTAAAATAAGTTGGGAGCACCCCTGCTCACACCTTCAAGCTCCCACCCTTCCCTGCAATTAAATTAAATTAAACTACTCACCTTCACTTCCCTGCTAGCAGTGGAGGGCAGGGGAGGGAGTTGGGAGAGCTTGCACAATGGCACACCAACCCAAAGGTCAGGTACTTCTCCAAGGGTAGGAGGGAGAAAGCAGCACACCAGGTTCTCCCCCACCTTCCCTTGCCAATGAAGGAAGGAGGAAGGAAGGAAGGAAAATGAAGGCAGGAAGGAAAGGGTTGGTGGTGCCGCGGTGTACGGACCCAAAAGCCAGGAACTTCTCTAGGCACCAGCCCCCTGTGCTGCCCCTGGCTCCCTTTCTACTCTAAGAGTAGTACTCTGAGCAAAAGTTTCCGCCGGCCCCACCTCATCTGCCAGCT
This sequence comes from Gekko japonicus, assembly GCF_001447785.1. Classification (NCBI taxonomy): domain Eukaryota; kingdom Metazoa; phylum Chordata; class Lepidosauria; order Squamata; family Gekkonidae; genus Gekko; species Gekko japonicus. Next base: position 98,163 of record NW_015170993.1, on the reverse strand, counting down.
TCCTGCACTGTCAGTACCAGTGAGTTGGGGGGGGCTGGAGTGGATAGGAAGTTGTGGGGTCTTGGGAGGAAGTCAGGGGGCAGGCCCCAGGAGGCCCCGCCATAGCTATGGGCCTGGCGGCAATGATGCTATTCCTCATTATACATTGAGCCTTTTTTTTTTTTTTACAGTTATGATGTTATAATGTTACTGCATATGCACAAAAAAGTACATGGCAACACATTTAGCATGCTTCATAATTACTGAATAACACTGTTATAAATAAACAAATAAGTGCAGTGTTGAGGTGCGTGTAGATAGGTAGAGGCAAGGTCAGCATGCTCAAAGAAATCAAGAATCTTCCAAGTGATCTGCCACAGAGGAAACTCGTTCTTTACATTAAGTCCTGTATTTCTTCCTTTTGAGTGGAATGGTCTGAAATCTACTAAATCTCATTTCCATGACCGAAGTAAGGAGGAAACTACAATATCTCAGTTTCCACATTTTCACTCCAACCGGTGATGCACGCAAGAAAGATTGTCTGAGCATTTTTGTCTGTAAATTTGGTTTCAAATTAAGTAGACCTCTAGGCACACACACACACAAAAACCCTCTAGTAATAATTGGTCAATTTACATATTTTGCTTCATATTTTTAAACAAGTAAATGCATGCCTAGTGGAAATCTCAAGGTTGGGCAGAGTTAGGGAGATGACCATCTCCACTGTACTTGTCAAGGTGAGCCCTTGGGGGCAGCATTTTTCTCCCACCATAATTATCATCACTTCTCTAAATGATTGTCCTTCTAGCCAAACCTCCATGGATATGTGAAGGTCACAAAGAAGTCAACAACAAAATCCACAGTACCATTATTAGAGCTATTCATAATGCCCAGAGGTATTTCAAAAGGCAGGAACTGACAGGTTTCTAGAATTCTGATATACACACAGAGATATCTAAGAAAAGGAATAAAAAATGATTGAGGGCCCCCCACCCTTTTTAAAATGTACTAATGAAGTTATCCCACAAAGGTTACAAACCGATGTATAAAAACAGCAGTGCCAGCTGCCATTCAGAAGTCTTCACCAGGCTGAAGCAAGAAGATTTAATATCACTGAGGAAAACAGAAGAATGCAGGTCCTCAGTGGCAGTTTTGGCCACAAAGTGGTGGTCTTTTTGATGTTGCTGCTTGGGCTGCTGCCTCGCGTTGTGTTGAAGATACATTCTGTTCATCCCCAAATGAAGACCCAGTCTATTAAATGTAGAGTACATGAGCCCCTTCCCATTTCACACACCCTGTATCAACCAGGAGACCTTGTCATCGGAGCAATTGTTACTCAGGTGTTTTTGATGGGCCAGGCCACTAATTTCAGGACCCGGGCTTCTGAATTTTCGAACAAGGAAGGCATGTAAGGATTTTTCTTTTTCCTCCCTTCTCATAATATCCATTTTGTTAGAAAACAGTGAATGGGAACAAGTAATTAACAGAGGGATAAAGAAAGTCTATCTTAACAACAAAAATGATATTCAATGAATATCTTGACTTTTTGGTTGTGTCATTTTCTCTGTCTTCTTTATTGCTCCAATGAATATCTTGACTTTTTGGTTGTGTCTTCTTTATTGCTTTGAAATCATTACAGCTTTTTAAAAAATCATTTCAACATCACTGAGGTCAGTGGTTTAAGTTACCTGTGATTTTGTACTTTCCTCCTACAAAGCTTTCTCCTTTTGTCAGCAATTCCAGTTTCATTTTCCACTTTTCTTTACCTCACACAATTTCTTCCATCCCTCCCTCTTTTCAAGAAAGCAGGTGCACTCATTTTGTTTGTTTATTTAATTGTTAATATTGTACCAATGCCTCATAGCTTTTTTATAGTCTGTGATTCCCACAGCTCCTGTTGTTTGCCTTACTCCATTTTGGGTCTGCAATCACTGAAGACTCTTCTCTGTCACCCAGATGTATGCTCTTCGTTATGGCACCCTCCCTTCACAACTCGAATGTATTTTAAGTGGTAATTATTGGTAATGATCCATTCACATTGCTTGATCTGAATTATTTGTTGAGGAAGAATATGAATGGAAGTCTTGGTTTAATTTTCACTGTAGCCATGGACTTAGGGCCAGAATCCACAATACAAAATCCACAAGTCAGAACACAGATTCCTGACTCAAATCATGGTTGTACATTCACACCTTTTAAAAGCTCTCAATTTCTTTGTTTAGCTGCATATGGGGCAAGGAGGAAGGAGGAGCTTCAGACTTACCTCCCATGGCATTCTTGCTTTTGGAAATGGCACCAGGGGCCTGTTTGTCCCTTCCTCTGGCTTTATGTGCCCTTGTATGGATATGTGAGGCCATAAGAAGAGGCAAACAGCCCCCCGGGCAATTTTTGATAGTGAAAATGCCAGAGGAAGAAAGCCTGAAGCCCCTCCCATACACCCCATTTACAGCCAAACAGAGAAATGGAGGCCCCGGTCACACACAGAATTTGCTGCAGGATACTCGTGAATATCAGGCAGATTTTAAGGGTGCAATCAAACGGACACATCTGGCAACCGTTGCGCACCCGTTGCCATCCCATCTTGTCCAGCCAAAGATCCGAAGTTAAAAAGTACCAGCAAAAGTCCACTATCAAGCGTTTGTGATGGGCCGCAGATGGACTTCCTCTCTTTGATCACTCCAGTGCGCTCCTCTTGCCTCGCTGGTTCACCGCCGTCGCATCTGATTGCATAGTGATGGGTCAACTTGCGATTACACTAATAGCCACACCTCCCCCTTATTATCTGGCCTGTGTGACTGGGGCTGAAGTAACTTTTTAAAGGTAGAGTCCCACCATGAACATATAACTTTGAGTTAAGTTGGCAAAGTGGATTTCCTATTGTGTATTGTGGCCCTCAATTATTACCTTTCACTCTTTTCCCAGCCTCATCCAGAGTCTGCAATATAGAAAGACTTATGCTGGCTCACAGTACATGGTAGCTGTAAGAATTAGGGAACTAATGTATATGAATTGTATGGAGCAATATGAACCCTTACATAAATGATAGATACAATTTATGATAAGCTCTTTTCATAAAGCAGAGTTCTTTCACTGACACAGCTTTTTTCATCTGGGTTTGAAGGGATATAGTCCTTGACCACAAATGCACGTAAAACTGTGACATGCTCTGCAAGTTGAATTCCAGAAGAAAGAGAGAATAATAATGGCATTGTACAATACAGATATTGATGTCAGGTTGTTGTTGTTAAGGAAAACCGGCCAATTTCAGCTGTTCTTAAAGATAATTCAGTTTTGTTTTCTCAGGTGTATTGTTAAGGTTGCCTGTTCTCCAAGAGGGTTTAAACTGAGCTGTTGACTTGTTTAATTTTATTTTTACTCTTTTTGTTGGTTTTGCAAATGTTTTTGTATTGTAAGCCACTCTGGGAATGTTGCATTGATAAGTCAGGGTAGAAGTATATTAAGTAAAATAATCCAGATTGTAATTTTCATTGCAGTGTACCAAAGAACTACCAGCACATCCTGGCCTTGGTATTTGCTGTAAAGGAGATCAATGAAAATCCCACAGTTTTGCCAAATATTACTTTGGGATTCAACATCCATAATAATTACTTTGTTCCTGAGAAGACTTACAGAGCTACCCTGGACTTGCTTTCCTCACCGGGTAGATTTTCCCCCAACTACAAGTGCAACATAGAGAACAATTTGATGGCTGTCATTGGTGGTCTTGGTTCTGAGACTTCCCTCCATATTGCAACCATCTTAAACACCTATAAGATTGCACAGGTAGGTTGTGTGACATCTTTCCACGACCCTTCACAACTGTGGTATAGGAGATCATTCTGAGTCATACAACGGTATTATGCTTCTGAGGGAAAGCTTGCATTAGTAGAAGCTATTGAAATAAAAAAAACAGAGGCTGAAAAGAAACCTGTGGTCCACAACTCTTCCAGGACAGCATTCCACCAAGCTAGACCAAGTTATAGCCACCAGTGCATGAGATGGTAAATGTGGTTAAGGACTGTATTTCTTCTCATTCCTGGTGGAAACTCCCATGTTGGAAGGAATGCTCCTTCAACCCTGTGTTAGAGAATGGCCAGCCCTGTTGCCTCACTGCACTGGCACTAGCCAGGCCAGCCACAACAATGGGTGTTCCTGCTGTTTCCTGCTGTGGCTGAGCAGGAAGCAGCAGGAAGAGCTGGTGGAGCACCAGGAGTAGGTGGGTTGGGTTTGGGAACCCACAGGGAGGGATGGGGATAATCTGTGCGGGCACTGCCCCAAAGGGCCCCCCCGTGGCTACAGCTCTTCTTATGCTCCTATGTTTTTCTAGGTGTAAAGGCTATGAGCAAGATATAAAATGTAGTTCACCTTTCAGTGCAATTATTGCTTCCTCTCTCCATTTTATGGATGCAATAATCACTTGCCATCTTGTGGTACGCCCTGTTGCCTCACTGCACTGGTACTAGCCAGCCCAGCCACAACACTGGGTGTTCCTGCTGTTTCCTGCTGTGGCTGAGCAGGAAGCAGCAGGAAGAGCTGGTGGAGCACCAGGAGTGGGTGGGTTGAGTTTGGGAACCCACAGGGAGCCATGGGGATAATCTGTGGGGGCACTGCCCCAAAGCGCCCCCCCCCCGCAGCTACAGCTCTTCTTATGCTCCTATGTGTTTCTAGGTGTAAAGGCTATGAGCTAGATATAAAATGTAGTTCACCTTACAGTGCCAATTACTGCTTCCTCTCTCCATTTTATGGATGCAATAATCACTTGCCATCTTGTGGTACAAGTCTTAGAGGAAGCCATATGGCATACAGTTTTCAATCAAGGTAAAAGTGGTTTGCTAGGTGTACTTTGTTGATTCATTAGTATGCCTACATTCCTTGCTCATAAGATGTTGTAGAGCAGGGGTGTCAAACATGCAGCCTGGGGGGCCAGATCAGGTCCCCAGAAGGCTTCTATCAGGCCCGCAGTGGAACTAGCTGGCTTCTTCTTCTTCTTCCAGTTCTGCTGCTGCTGCGTCATCGTAGGTTTGCAACTGACAGATACACACCTGAATAGCATACTCAGGATTGCAACAGCACAGACATTTTGATGTAATAATTTGGAGCAAGAGGTGTCAGTTATCAGACACTGATAAATAAACAAAATATTGCAAGAGTGCTAATGTTTTAAGCATGTTTTTATTTTAAGTAAAAAAAAAACACCTTTGTGTTAGTGTCCTTTATAAAATTTATATCTCCGCTACCTGGCATTACATTTTATGACACACATGGCCTGGCTCAACAAGGTCTCATTTATGTCAGATCCGGCCCTCATAACAAATGAGATCGACACCCCTGTTTTAGAGCATAAGGCTAGAGGGAGGGTAGGATTCAAAACTGTGTTGGGAATACTGGGAGGGGAGATGGCAGTTAATGGGTTCCTTGGTTAGTTCTAAAGCTGATGCAGACTGTATGTGTATAGAAAATTGTACAAAATACAGAAATAAAAACTGGAACCATGGATAGGCTAAGAATAGAATGTAAATTAAATCTTGTATTTTAATCTTTGCTTTTAATTTATTTTTTTAATATTGTGTTTACTTCTTATCTTTTTTTTATTAAAGCTTTTATGTTCTTGTAATTTGTTGTTACACTTAGCTGTTTTGACTGCATCTAAAGAGAGAAGGTAGGATATCAGTGTATTAAACAGATAAACAAATGTATTCATTCATCAGTCCATTCATGAAGGCACAAGGAGATGCCCTCCTTTTACCCAAAGAGAATGCTTGTGCAAAAAGAGAAAAGGGCAAAAAGTTACCATGTGATTTAAAGCACATTTATTTGAAGCACATGCAATTCACTAAATTTACTAAATATATGCCTACATTATATTTCAGCTTGCTTATGGCTCCCTTGAACAGGAACTCAGTGATAAGATTCTATTCCCTTCTTTGTATCAGATGGTACCAAATGACAACCTTCAATACTCAGGGATTGTCCAGTTACTTCTGTACTTCCAATGGACATGGGTGGGGTTCTTTGTCTTGGATTATGTCAGTGGTGAAAAGTTTTTGGAAGCATTCATGCCAACATTTAATCAAGATGGCATATGTTTTGCCTTCATAGAAAAAATGCCCAAAATGAAATCCACTATATTGGACACATTGTCAAGACAGTTGGAAAGATTTTCAACTCTGATGAAAAAGAAAGCCAGTGTTTTTGTTTTCCAAGGTAAACCTCCATGCATGCATTATTTAATGTGGTTTTTTCACATGGCAGTCCTGGATTCCGTTATTGGCAAAGTATGGATTGGGACAACACATTGGGATTTCAAAACAAGCATCGATCAAAGGGGCTGGGATATACAACCCTTCCATGGAGCCATATCTTTTTCAGTTCACTCAAAAGAGCCCCCAGGATTCAGGACATTTCTCCAGAAAGTAACTCCTTCCTGGGAGGAGGAAGATGGTTTTGTTAAAAGCTTTTGGGAGCATACATTCAACTGTTTATTGATAAATTCCAGTGTGACTGTGAGTGACCAAATCAAGCATTACTGCACAGGGGAAGAGAAGCTGGAGGACATTTCTGGCCTTTTCTTTGAAATGGGCATGACTGGCCACAGCTACAGTGTCTACAATGCTGCCCATGCTGTTGCTCATGCTCTACAGGCTATGTATGAATCCAGGAAAAAACACAGATCATTAATGGCTGAAGAGCAACTGGAAACTTGGTATCTGCAACCTTGGAAGGTAATTTTAGCCCAGTGGCACAGTTCTGTGTTTGTTTGTTTTCCTCTTGTAGAAAGGAATACTAGACCCTTCAAGATGTACATGAAACCATTTCAGAAGTTGTATTTGACCTATACATTACATGCATCGTTAATCTCTACTTTGTTATGAATAATTTGTTGAAGCTCTACTAGAATGCCATTAGCTGATGTTTGTTGGTTTCACTTTATTTTCCCCCCTCCCCCGGGGGGGTTATCTACAGAAAATTGTGAAGGAGAGAGGAAGCAGTACTTTGTTTTCATTAACTGGACTGTCAATTATGTAACCCCCTAAAATGTATTTGCTTTACAGAACTATGGGAGAGGAATGAAAGGCAGGTCTGATATGGGAAATTTGGGGTTGGGGCCTCCAGTTGCTACTCCCTGTCTACCTTTCCAAGTCTGAAATAAACCAGCAATGTTTCTTACCATTGTAAAGACTGCTAAACTGTCTCATCTTACCTTTGATTATTACTTTTTTCACTTTGTGCTTAGCTACAGTCTTTTCTAACAAGCACCTCGTTCAACAATAGTGCAGGAGACACAGTACATTTTGATGAACATAGACAATTAATTGTGGGACTGGATATTTCAAATTGGGTAACTTTCCCAAATAACTCTGTTATGAGAGTACAAGTGGGAAGTTTGGATTCCCAGGATCCTCCTTGCAAACAGTTTACAATTCAGGGAGAAAGGATCACATGGCCTAGAAGGTTCAACCAGGTAAGATCATAAGAGGACATGCCTAAATGCAGAGGATAACTGAAAAATGAAAGCGATACATCTCTTTTAATAACCATTTCCTATTTTGTGCACTATTGGGTTACATTTTGTGTTTCAATGTATTTCAATAAGACTAAGATACAGTGCTTTGCTGTATCCCCCAGACAAAATTCCTGAGTTGTTTCAAATATCCAGTGTGTTGCTAGCTGTCAAAAGCTTCCATCCACTCCAGCTACTCTCTGGGAACACCCAATCCTATCAGCCAGATACGCAATACAATCCAATTTAATATAAATGCAAAAAAAAGGTTCCAAAATTATACTTGAAGGTAATTTGGCTACTTGGAGTAGAAACTTCAAGCAGTGGGGGTTCCCAGTTACAGACCATTCGTCACACAAATCAAATTGCCATTTATGCCCAAAAGATACTTGGATCTCTCCTCCTCCAGATCTCTGTTCCCCCAGTAAACAGGTATAGAATGGAATGTCATCAGGATGAGAGATATAAAGAATGTTGCAAAAAAGCAAACAAGTACAGTAAAATCAATTCAGTTTAGCATAATAACATTCTTAACATCTATACTAGCAAATGGAACTAGTGTTATGAAACATATTTTTTTCAAGCTTAGCATTTTGTACTTGAAGACATTACAAACACTTTGTACTGAAAACATTACAACATTCATGAAGTCATTGACCTCTAAGGCATCCTTTACGTAAAACCACAGATATCAAAACATATGTTATGAAATTCTAATAACCCTTCAACAATATTTCTGGATAGGTGCAGCCTGTTTCTGCTTGTAATGACAAGTGCTGCAAGGGCTTCAGCAGAAAAAAGAAGGAAGGAGAGCCATTTTGCTGCTACGATTGTATTCCATGTCCACAAGGGATGATCACTGACCAGAAGGGTAAGGAGTAGCCTTTGCAGGGATCAAGCATATCACAGCATAAAATGAACCTGTAATTTGTATGGAATGGGAACATGTCACTGATTCTGTCAGACTAATAAGAGTAATCCTGAGCAGAATTTAGAGAGAACTCAGCTTAGGATAGCTGTACCTCAACTCACCTTGATGTAGATACTAGTGCTCTAGGGATGTACAATTAGATGAAAATTAATTGAAACTCAGATTCAGTAATTCGTTCTTTAATGATTCAGTAATAACGTTCTTGGAACTTATTTGGAAATCACAGAGGAAGGCACATATCCATCATTCCGTGGCTTATTGACCTTATTTCACATCAATGATGGGAGAAAGAATGGGGAGCTCCAGTTCTGGGCACCACTTTTTAGGAAGGATGTTCACAAGCTCTAGTTTGTACAGAAGAGGGCAACCAGGATGGTGAGAGGGTTGGAATCCAAGTCTTACGAGGAAAGGCTGAAAGAGTTCAGTATGTTTAGCCTGGGAAAGAGAAGGCTTAGAGAGGACATGATTGCAGTTTGAAGTGCTGTCATGTAAAAGATGGAGCAGATCTATTCTCTCTTGCTCTGGATTGCAAGACTAGATCTAATGGGTGGAAATTACAAGAGAGTCGATACTGGCTAAATATCAGGAGAAACTTCCTAACTGTAAGAGTGGTTGAACAGTGGAACAGACTGCCTCAGGAGGTGGTGGATGCTCCTTCACTGGACATTTTCAAGCGGAGGCTGGATGACCATCTTTTGAGTATGTTGTAGGGCTATTTTTCAGCTATGCTCCTGCAGAGTGCAGGGGGTTGGACTAGATGACCTACAAGGTGCCTTCTAACTCTAACATTCTATGATTCTATGAGCAGAATGGGAGAGCCAGCAGAGCATGGAAGTAACAGACAGGCATCTTGACTAATGTGCTGAGTTGTATGTTGATGTGGCACCATCACAGAAGACTATGTGGACAGCTTTTTTCAAACTTTTCTGGTGCTCATAGATAGGGAGGGCAGTTTTGAAGCAGCTCCACTATTCCCTTGCTTTGCTATGTGAAGCATTCCTCTGAGAAGCTGTGGATTTAAGGATCACACTGTCCCATGTGGTTTTGTCAGTCTTGTCAGTGCCAGTCCCATGATCCACAACACAGCCTTTTTTGGGTTGTCAAAAAACCTGCCTGTATCTAGCTCATTATACTTCTGAGTATTTAACATACATTGTTTGAGTAATTGCAGTGTCAAATATATAAAATAGGTTATGACACCCCCGTGCACTTCCCTCCCTCAGTGGCAAGTTTTCTCCCCACCGTTTTTCTTTCCCATTACTAGTTGAGCCACCCTAGTTATTTGTTTTCTTCTTTTCTGAAGAATTCTGGCTGTCCCATCCCTTCACAGTATAATACTTCTCAGCCCAGGAACCTGAGGGAAGGATCAGGAGCCCCCTTAAACTTATATGACTTAATGGCACTTGAGAAGTTTTTACATTTCAAATTAACAAAATACTTTATTCAACACAGAGGGAAAAGATCAGGTGAAATCAGTGGTAATATTTCTGAGGTAATTCAATATAGGTAACTCTGAGGTAAAATCAGTATATGCACATACTTTAGTTCTTATGTTTTAGGCTAATGAGAGTTTCTTAAACTATTCAGAGTTATATAAAATCGTTATTTTAAGAGGCTTTTTTCATGGTGTTTTCCAAACACTCCAGCACACTTTCTTTGAATATTCCTTTGGCACTCTAACACAAGTCCCCAACCCTTATAACCCCTTCCCCTAGGGATGCTGGGGAGTTGGAATGTTTTCTGCCATCTTATGTATGCTGTATTTTGCCATCTTGGATATGCTATTTTTATGTATTGGCATTTGTTGGGTTGTTTTAACTTAGGTTTAATTGGAGATTTGTATATTATTTTGTTGTAAGCTGCCCAGAGCCTTACTTGCAGGGAAGGGCAGCCTAGCAAATCTAACAATAAGCCCCAAACGCTTCAGTACACTAACTCTTTTGGTTGTCAGAAGGCTGATGCACTCTTTCCAGTACCCAAACCCCTTCTCTTGAAACACCAGTACTCTTCTTGAGTTTTTAACTGATTCTTAAGGTCTCCAAAGCCAGTTTCTAACTGCACCAGACCAGGGATCTTTGCACTCTTCAGAGCTAACTCCCTGTTTGCCTGGGTAGGGAAATTCTCTTCTCACTAGAAGATCTATCCCTTTCTTTGGCCCAAATGGGAGTCTCTGTTGAACTACCCACCCATCCATGCCAACTTTCCCCCAATTCTCCTGTTAGTGTTAAACTGCTCTCAGTTAGGGGTGAATTCCAAAACTATCAGTATTTGACTCTTCTCAGCTAGGGCTGAAATCAGACTGAATCCTTCTCAGCATCCAGAAGTCTTTCTCTTCTCCACTGATGCTAACCAGTCAATACTACTTGGAGCAGCCTGTCACTCAAGGCTCTCTGTTTCTGTGAAGAATTAACCCTTCACAGTCCTTCAGTTGTTTGTTCAGCACTTCCAAGCTTTAAAAAAGTGCAGTCCATCCCATAGGTCATCATGATTATATTGATTAAAAAAAGAAGATAAAAGAGCCAACTCCCCCCCCCCCATTTGCAGGCTGTGCACATATAAACAGGTTGAAGTGAAGTAGAAACATTATATGAGAGTAGGTTTCATGTAGTGGTGTAGTGGTTAAGTGCATGGACTCTAATCTGGAAGAACCAGGTTTGATTCCCCACTCCTCCACTTGCAGCTGCTGGATGACCTTGGGCAAGCCATAGTTCTGTCAGAGCTATTCTCGAAAGCAGCAGTTCTCTTAGAGCTCTCTCAGCCCCACCTATCTCACAGGGTGTTTGTTGTGGGGAGAGGAAAGGAAAGGAGTTTGTAAGCTGCTCTGAGACTCCAAGTGAAGGGTGTGGTATAAATCCTATCTCTTCTTCTATTCGTCTTCTTCTATATTTCAAACCAAGAACTTTTGACCTACAACAAAGGGTGACAATTCTTGGTATGCTGGTTCAATGTGTAAATTTCTGTCTCAGTCAGCCTTCTCCCTTTTCCTTTTAAAACTCCCTTTTGCTTTTTTACACAGTTTTATTTCCTCATGCCCATTCTCCCCACCCTCATAAAAACATTTCAGGATTTTTTTTTGTGCCCCAGTATTGTAAAACTGGTATATAAATGTTTTAAACAGGAATACCAGCAATGAGTAGAACAAAATACTAAATGAAGAAAGGGGGGGGACCCCTAAACAACATATCTGTGCAACCCTAACAACAATTGACTAATACATTACACCACCCCTCTCTCTGACATAAATCTATGAAGCAATAGCTTTCCGGAGGGCTAGACATGACCCACAGGATCTTTCCTGCCATGATGTCCTGCTTACTGTACTGCACCAGAGTTTTCAGTAAGCATTTGAAAAGGTTCATTTGACTACAATTGCTGTGCTCTAATGATCATGCATGTCTTTTTCTCCCTGTTTCTAGATATGGATGCCTGTGTCAACTGCCCAGAAGATCAGTATGCAAATGCAGAACACAATCAATGCATTCCCAAGAGTATAAGCTACCTCTCATATGCAGAACCTTTGGGGATCATTTTGGCGTTGTCTGCTACTTGTTTTGCTCTGATCACAGCGTTGGTACTTGCAATATTTATAAAACACCAGGATACTCCCATAGTCAAAGCCAACAACCAGAATCTCACTTACACCCTTCTTATTTCCCTCCTTCTTTGCTTTCTCTGCTCCTTACTTTTCATTGGGAAGCCTGGGAAGGTGACGTGCCTTCTCCGACAAACTGCTTTTGGCATTGTCTTCTCTGTAGTCCTTTCCAGTGTGTTAGCCAAAACCATCACTGTTGTTCTGGCCTTCAAAGCTACCAAACCAGGACTGGGTATGAGAAAATGGGTAGGGAAAAGACTGGCAAAATCTATTGTCCTTTCTTCTTCCTTTCTTCAAATAAGCATTTGCACTCTTTGGCTAAGTATTTCTCCTCCATTTCCAGATGTTGACATGTATTTGATACCTGAAGAAATTGTACTAGAATGCAATGAGGGCTCAATTGCCATGTTTTACTGTGTCTTGGCCTATATGAGTTTTCTGGCCATTGTCAGCTTCACAGTGGCTTTTTTTGCCAGGAAGTTACCTGTCAGTTTCAATGAAGCTAAATTTATCACCTTCAGCATGTTGGTCTTTTGTAGTGTTTGGTTGTCCTTTGTGCCAACCTATCTGAGCACCAAAGGGAAATCCATGGTAGCTGTGGAAATCTTCTCCATCCTAGCCTCCTGTGCTGGCTTACTAGGTTGTATCTTTTCCCCTAAATGCTACATCATTGTGCTGAGGCCAGAGCTAAACAACAGGGGTCAATTGATAAGGAAAAGACCCTAAATAATTTTAAAGCATCTTAGATTTCAATAAACTACTTGCACTATCTATGAAAAATGGACAGTGGTCCTGACTTATCAGTCCACTAGGGCTGCGTTTGACAAAAAAACACACACCCATCATTCTAGATTGTATGCCTGAAAAATTTGTTTCTTCATTGTCATTGGGCCTGCAATTCTATATACCATTATCTGACACTAAACAATGCTGAATGCACTATGATTCATTAAAATAAATCTACTACTCTGATGTGCATGTGTTTTGTTCACATTAGTAAATGAAATACAGGTGCATAAATGTCCATACTAATGTCCATCCATTTGTCTGCAGCCGTCATAATTTCCTATACAAAAAGCAGTAGGGTGAGGGTTTCTGGAGATTGCATGGACCAAGATATTCTGATTTGCTTCATTTTTGGCACTGTAACTACCACAAGAGTTCTGAAGCTAGTGGCCAGTATTGAGGCACCTAGCTTCATTTTCAGATGTCTTATGTTTCAAATTAACATAAAACCTACAAACAAAAAGAAAAGTGTTAAAGTTTCTGGTCCTGCAGTCACACATGCTAAATAATCCAATTTTAATCCCCCTTCCAACTGGATTTTGCCAGTTCACACAGTAAAAATCCAGTACCCATTTTGCAGTGCACTGAAAGTTGATTGAAAGTGGATTATTTAGTGTGTGTGACAGCAGCCTGGCAAACTGGACAGATCTCAAGTTTGGTAACAACAAATTCTGTTTCTATACTTCTTGTTTTCAGATTGGCAGGTGTTGGCCTAAAAGTGGTGACGTATTTATCACCCTCAAAAATCAGTATTTTTCTGCTTTGGAAAGGATTCCCTGGAGCTGCTTGCAAGATTAATAACAACAACATTGGACTCAATGGTATAAAAGATCACTTTTTCATCAGAATTTACACTAAGGAATGAAAGGACTCTATCATTATATTTTACACTTCTTTCCCATGACAGTTTATAGGGGTATTTAGCTTATCTCCCCACCATACTTTCTTTTAAAAATCCACACATATGCAACTCTGCAATTAATTTCATCTCTTTTCTCATTTACTTCACCTTTTCTAGTTTCTTAATCTGATTTCCCCCCTCACAAGATACAAATTACTTAATAATCCTACACATTATCTTATTGTAATTCATCTTTCACCTTTTTGCTCTCAAAACGTGCAGTGCTCTTGATACTGGCTATTATCCAGCCTCCTGACAGTTGTGTTTATTGCAGTTGAAATTTTAAAATGATGGCAAACTGTAAAGGTCTCTTTGCTTGTGTTTTCATATATTGATGTGTTTTTACATACCAAGGGCACAGCTGTTGATGTCTAGAACTGAGGGTGTTTTACTGTGTAGTCTCATAACATTTTGTCATCAGAATGCTGCTGGTACTGGTGCTAGTGTTTCCATGTGAGATGCATTCCTCTATTTGCAGTATGTACAGTTATTCAATTCCAGTTACTCATGAATTTTATCAGCCAGGGGATCTTCTCATTGGTGGGACTGCCAATCAAGTCATATTCTTGCACAGCCTTCCTCTTTCATGGAACACCCTGCTCAGAGAGGGTGTTTTACTGTGTAGTCTCATAACAGAGTTGTGAATGGGCAACAGGAATCAATATTAATTCCCTTGATCAGCGAGCCTATGTAAGGCTATTTTCTCTTTACAAAAAATGGTTTGCAATTAGGAATGGATGGTGGAATATAGCAGTACTTACGTAATAACTAGGAGTTGCGGTGGCTCAAGTGGTTAAGACGCTGAACTGCAGGCTGTGGAAGGTCAGTAGTTCAGCAGTTTGAGACCTGGGTGCCGCATGATGGAGTGAGCTCCCATCTCTAGTTCCAGCTCCTGCCAACCTAGCAGTTCGAAAGCAGGAAATTGCAAGTAGATAAATAGGTACCACTTCGGTGGGAAGGTAACAGCATTCTGTGCGCCTTGGTGTTTAGTCATGCTGGCCACATGACCACGGAAACGTCTTTGGACAGCTCTGGCTCTTCTGGTATGCTAGCCCATATAGGGCTTCAAAGGCCAACACCAGCATCATGAATTGTGCCTGGAAACAGATTGGGAAACAGTGTAGAGTGTAGAGTAGGGGTGTGCCTTTAGGCTTACCCGAACAAAAAATATGCCTGAAAAATACCTTATCAATATTTTTCAGATATATTTCAGCTTCCCAAATGAACTCCACAGGATCAGCTCCTGGATGGGCTCTGTTGGCCAGTCTGGTCCAAACAAGGCTGCCCAGCAGAGCCCCAGCTGAGCTTGCAAGGAGAATTCTCTCCACAGGATAGGCTTTTTGGTGGGCTCTGTTGGGCAGTCTGCTCTAAACCGGACTGCATCTGGCTAGCCAGTTGAAACTAGTAAAGGGCACTCCTGCGAACAACTGCCACCTACTTGTCTAGCACCAAGCCCTGGACAAAAGAACCCACAAACTACAGAAACTACAGAACTGTTCATTCAAGGGTAGTTCAACCTCAACCAGAATCCATAATACCTTAATTCCTGGGTGTGACCTTGTGTTTACTGCCAGCACTTTTAGCCTGTATCCTCCTTGATTTTTAAGGACGCAAATAAAAACATTGAAATAAAAACATTGAAATCAAAGTTGTTTTCTTTCTCTGATTTTACTCAGAATCTGAACAGCAGTCATCATAAATTTATCATAAATGCACAACTCCATAAGTTTATTAAATATACACTCACCATATTTCCTACTTCTTGGTTTATGACCATGCAAGCCTCTTTCAATACATTAAAAACTAGTGTACAGTGCTATTGTAACCAGGTATGTTTGGAATCCAACATTCAGCAGGGCTTAATGCTCCTCAGAGAATCATCCCAAAATGCTGCAGCAATATTTATTAATTTCATGAACTTGTTTTATTAATTTTATGAGCTTGTTTCCTACCTGAATCCCCTTGTTCTGACTAAACCAATAGAATTTTGATGCTTAAAATCTACAAATCATTACTCATATCTGTGTTCCCTACCTGGGGATAATACCTGGCAACAGCATTTCAATCTCTCTCACCCAATTCATCTTCTTAGTACAACACCTTTCCTATATGGCTCTTGTCCACAGGGTTACCAAAATGTGAACTATTGTCATTTGAGGTAGTGGGAAAGTATCAATTCTAACATTTTCACCAGTGAAAAGCCTGGTTTGATTCCATCCAAAGAGCAAAGATAACTTGTCGGTCACCATGCCAAAAACTCACTTTTTGTATAAAAATCATTATGAAAATACATTTTCTATATAGTCATGCCCCTTCTATTTTTGGACAGGTGTTGCCCCTTTCGGTGTGCAATGCTAACTGCTATCCTGGCTACCAGAGGAAAATGAAGGAGGGAGAGAAATTTTGCTGCTATGAATGTACTCCATGTCCAGAAGGGATGTTCTCTGATACGAATGGTAGGAGGCATGCTGTGAAAGTAGGGAGGCATAATGGGCAGCACAGGGAGGAGATAAGCATGCTTGGGTCTGTTGTTCCACTTTTTGATATGCAAAAAATGGCATTAAGCTTTTCATGGCACAGAATGGAACATCACTGCTGGCGATCCAGCAAAAATAGCTAATGTGAAGCGGCAACTATATCATACAGGGTTAGTCATCATATGCCATGACAGAACATTTCCAAACAAAGGAAAACAATTAATAGTTTACAGACTCTAACTACACATGAGAAAACAACTCTTCTGTCTGTGCACTGGACAGGCTGAAAGACTGGCCAGTCATTAATACTGCTGGCAATAGTTATCACTTTGTATGTGATCAGGAACAGCAGGAGAAGAAAAAGATTTCTTCTCTAAGATATGCATACAACTTTCTCCTAGTTGTTGGTCACAGCCTTAACATATTCAAATGACTCTTTCTTTTTTTTTTTTCAGACATGGATGACTGTATCAAATGACAAAATGATCAGTACCCCAGCAAGGACCGAAATCAGTGTATTCCCAGGGATACAAGCTACCTGTCTTACAAAGACCCTCTAGGGATTGTGTTAGCTATGTTGGCAATTTTTTTCTCTGTGGTTACTGCTTTGGTGTTTGGAACCTTCATGAAACACAAGGATACTCCCATTGTCAAAGCACACAACCAGAGCCTCAGCTACATTCTTCTCATCTCTCTGCTTCTTTGCTTTCTCAGCGCTCCTTACTCTTCATTGGATGGCCATTAAGGATGATCTGCTTTCTTCGTCAAACTACTTTTGGTACAGTCTTCTGTGCAGCTCTTTCAAGTGTTTTGGCCAAAACTATCACTGTGGTTCTGGCCTTCATGGCCACCAAACCAGGATCCAGGATGCGGAAATGGGTGGGGAACAGAATGGGCAAGTCTATTGTATTTTCTTGCATCATTGTTCAACTGGGTATCTGTACTCTTTGGTTAAGCACCTGCCCTCCTTTCCCAGATACAGACATGCATTCAGTGAATGGAAAAATCATACTGGAATGTAATGAGGATTCCTCTATCATGTTTTATTCTGTCTTAGGCTATCTGGGATTTTGGCCATGCTGCATATGGGCCTTCAAG
>NW_015170993.1:64027-80870 GCF_001447785.1 Gekko japonicus | reverse complement strand
GCTCAGTTTTTTGCCCACCCTACTGCCCTGTTGGTAGTGCAGACACTGGCTGGTTGCCGGTTTAGGGGGCCGGGTAGGAATTTTTTGCCCCTTCCTAATTGGCCTTATGGTGGAGGTGTTTTTGCCTACCCTGTACTGTGGCAGTGGGATTGTTGGGGTGGGGCTGTGTTAGTCAGGTTTGGTCACTTTATAGTTGGGCAGGGTTCTATGCAGATACAGATTGTGGTCTGGTGAGCACCAGCTGACAACCCTTCTTTGGGGTCTAAGGGGTCTTCTGCGTACAGTCCTTGGGCCTTGTGGCCTGGAGCGGGGGAAAGCAGACTGCATTCAGGATTGTCCTCAAAGCCTCCCTTTGAGCCTTGCGGCCTGGGGGATGGGGCTCCAGGGCTGTCTTCCAATTGCTAGATGGCCAGGCATGAGACATATCTGATGGCTCTCAGTCAGGGCAAAGTGGCTCACCCTATGAAACATGGCACGGGAGGGGTCTTCAGACCCCTGGCCTTGACCATACCACAAACTGTGTTGCCCATGCTGGTATTTCCAGTTAATGTCATTTAATAACTTTAGTTAATCCAGTTAATGCCAGTTAATAACTTTAGTTAACCCAGCATTTGTGTCTGCCTCTTTATTCCAGCATGGGGGGCAAAGAAATCATCTGGCCTGTTCGAACTTTGGAGACCACAAATCCTCCTGTTGACTCACCGAGTTTACAGGTGCCCAGAAGCAGTTCTCAGGGGGATGAAATTATCTCCAGCTAAATTGTCAAAATGTCTGATTTCTTCCTAGTTTCCAAGGGATTTCCTGATGCCACTAGCAAGGTAAACAATAAGCACTTCATTTAAGTCGTATGAACCAATGACTTAATCATCAGAACTGCGACTAGAAATAGACATGGCTCAGATGGTCATTTGTATGTCCTTTTTCCCATTCTGTTTTTCAGCAAGTTTCCTTAAGAAGTTGCCCACATATGTTGTTTCTTTTTTAAAAAATCACTTCTATGTATAATATTGGGCCTTATTCCTCATCTTTGGGCAATACTTCATTTCTGGTTTCTTGATCTGAAGAAAACCTCACAAATGAAAAATCTGTTAGCTAACAGCCACACTCGGTGCAATACAAATGCTGCACTTTGAAATTAATGATCAAGTCTCCTCTAATATGATAGGACATTTGATTTTTACTCTCAAATCACAAAATGAACAAAATCTTTTAAGACCTCTTCATATTTGTTTCATCTATTGATCTATTTTGCACATCAAAGCACTGCTGGGAAATGTATTCTAATTGAGGAGCAGCAGGAAGACATTTCCCTTAATTGGGGGGGAGGATTGTTTTTAAGCAGTGAACCAATAAAGTTCATCAGCCACATGAGGAACGAAGAGGTAAAAAGTGATGTGATATAATATGGTGGATGGAGAAGTGGAAGTCTGTAGCTGGAAGGGAAGTCTTTTCATAGAGATGCTTCTGGTATTGATACTGCTGCTGCTGCCCTGCCGTATAGTATGTAGGATGTCTTCCATTAACTGCTCCATATGTGATGATCCCTTTCCTATTCCTCACAACTTTTATCAACCAGGGGAGCTTCTTATTGGTGAGATCGCTGCTCAAGTTGCTTTCTTAAATAACCCTCCATCATTCATGGAACACCCTGCATGTATGGTGATCGATCAACCTATGTAAGGATTTTGTTTTTCTTTCTCTAACTTAATCTGATCATTGTACTCAGGCAGTGAGTAAGTAAACACAGAGTTACTTTTCATTCAATTTTATTTGCTTCAGGTATACCCTACCTTTCTCCCTAATGGGAACCAAAAGTGGTTTGCATTGCTTTTCTCTCTTCCTTTGATTCTTACAACCGCCCTGTGAGGTAGGTTTGGTTGAGGATATATGATTCACCCAAAGTACCATAGCAAGCTTTCATGGTATAGTGAGAATTCAAAATGGGGTCTCCCAGATCCTAGCCCAATACATTAATCACTCTTTCATTTGTCTTTCTATAACTTGCTTGGATCATTGTAGTAAGTATCATCAGTAAGTATCATCAGTAATGATAGATTGTCTTTTCAATTTGAAAAATGACATCCCAGCAAGCTTTGGGATTGCCAATTTTTTTAGTTGACTCTAACAACCAGAGGTGAGCAGAAAGAGGTAAGAAAAGCCAGAAACATGAATCTTATTCACATTGTTTTAAACAATAATCTGGAGTTAAGTCTGTGCTGTAGTCTACACAAACAAACTCCATCTGCTCTCTCTCTGTTGTTAAAAATAATTATCAGAATATATTAAGTGGTACTGTCAGATTTCAAGAAAGGGATCTAACTTTACAGGACTTTAAGGCAACAATGGCAGCCCAACTCAAATGAAGGGTTCATATATGCATTCAAGTGTTTGGTTCCAATATAGAAATCATGCAAGCACCTGTCCTCTCTTCACGGTTTTACAAACCCAGATGTGTTGCTACATCTGTTCTCTGTCTAGAAGTTGGCATAAAGCAGATAGTCACATTTGCCTGGTTAGTCACATTTGCCTGGTTAGTCTCACATCTTAACCTCTCCTCCTCCTCCTCTCTTGGCTTGGCTGCTCTCTGACTGCTTTGAAAATGGTTGAGCCAGTTGTGGACGGCACACAATGAGACTTCTTTGTCTGAGGTTGAAATGAGTCAGGGCTTTAAAAAGTTCATAATATAGGTTTTTAAAAAACAGCCTGAATAACTTGGCTGGAAGCTTCTCGTATCAGCTGAGAAATGAATCTGCTTCCCACTGCATTTGGACTTTATGGCCTTATCACCTCTCACACCTTTGCCAACTGCTTTGATGACTGCCATGTACTCAGTTTCCTGTCTGGGAATATGAACTCTTTTACTCTCACAGTTGCTAAGTACATTTCAGTTGGTCTAGAAACTGAACTTTGAAAAATCTGTGCTAATGCCATTTCTGCTGAGGAATAACCATGAATAAGCCTGAATTGGTATGAAGGCATATAGATTTTAATTTATGTTCCTGCTTCTGTTTTGTAGATCTAACTTTCCTTTTGTCCATTTAAATGCTGGGTCTCTTGTTCCTGTAAACTTTATCTTAATCTTTCTTATATTGTCTGAACACCAATGTGCTGTGTATAATCTTTGAATGAATTGGTGAATGATGTATAAATGGCTGGCAAGCAAGAAAATTAAAGAAATCTGAAGTCCCATGAAAATTTCTCGAGACCAAAACAGATGAGAATTATACCATGTGAAATCAAACCAGTATGAAAATGGCATCCTTGGCAAAGGTAGAGATGGTAACAAACAAACAAAACAGACTACTCTGTACCTCTAAAATTCCTTACATGTCTACAGGCAGTTTTCTCTCCCATGCAACCAAATTTAAAATTTGTATTTATGCAAGTTGCTAAAGGCACAGCTAAAGAAACCAATTCATAAAGTGGACGTTCGGCTAAGAGGATGAACACTGTAAATGCAATTCTGGTTCCTTTCCTAAATATCCTCATTGCAGATCAGTAACAAAAAACTACCAGCACATTTTGGCCTTGGCATTTGCTGTCAAAGAGCTGAATGAGAATCCCAGCTTCTTACAAAACATCAGTTTGGGTTTCTACATCCTCAACAGTTACAACCTTGGAAGGATGACTTTTAAGGCCACCCTCAGCTTACTTTCTGCACAGCAGAAGCTGGTCCCTAACTTCAGCTGTGATAACCTGCAGAAAATTAGAGCTATCATTGGAGGGCTTTTGTTGGAAACCTCTGCTCATATGGCCTCAATTTTGAACATCTACAAGACTCCTCAGGTAAGCTATACACATGGAGACATATAGACTTCAAAATTCTAGCATATCATTGGATATTCTGACTTCATTCATATGAAAAAAATGACAATGTGTTTTCTTTCAGCTCACTCATGGGTCATTTTCCCTTCCAGAAGGTGACGAACAACAATTTTCTTCCATATATCAGATGGTGCCCAAAGAAACCTACCAGTACAGGGGAGTTGTACACTTACTACATCATTTTAGATGGACTTGGATTGGCCTCCTGGCTATGGATGATGACAATGGAAACCGTTTTTTGCAGAGAATACTACCTATTCTCTCTGAGAATAGCATTTGTTTTGCATTCACATACAAATTGCCAAAACTGAGTTACATAAAGGAGTTTGCAGAGTTGATTTTAAAACATATTGAATGGTATCCAGTTCTTATGGACAGAAAAACCAATGTATTTTATGTGTATGGAGAACCTCCAGCCATGATGGCTTTAAGGATCACTCTTTATCTAGCTCCTTTCATTTTATTGCCTCCTCTGGGTAAAGTGTGGATAGTCACATCACACTGGGACTTTGAGTCATTCTCTGTCCAAAGAATTGTAGATACAGAATCCCTCCATGGTGCCCTATCCTTTACAGTCCATTCCAATCAGCCACCTGGATTCCAAGAATTCCTTCAGAGCATAAGACCTTCCTGGGCTGGAGGAGATGGTTTCATTCAGAACTTTTGGGAGCAAGCATTCAGCTGTTCATTGAACCCTGAGCAGGAGGAAATTAAGAAAATCTGCAGTGGGGAGGAGAAACTGGAGAGCCTTCCTGGGACTGTGTTTGAAATGCATATGACTGGCTACAGCTATAATGTCTACAATGCTGTCTATGCTGTGGCCCATGCTTTGAACTATATCCACACACATGGATTCAAATGCAGAAGAATGGTAGAAGGTGGGAGGCTGGATGTTCTCAGTATGCAGCCATGGCAGGTACAGAAATTAGTCAAACCAGTCATCATGTCATCCACAGATAGATGGAACTCTTCTCTTTCTCCTTTCAATTGCACGTTCAATCCACCCACCAACATAGCAAATGCTTACACTTTTTGAAAAATCTTTCTGTGTGTGTGTGTGTGTGGTCTGAAACTTTCTTAACCTGGCTGCAGATTTTTCTGTATTTTACCTTTTCTTTCAGTTTAATTTTCTTTTTCAATCTAGTTACACAACTTTTTAAGGAGAATCTTGTTCAACAATAGTGTCGGTGATACCATACAGTTTGATCAAGATGGAGAATTAGTTACAGTTTTCGATGTTACCAATTGGGTTACTTTCTCAAATGGGTCATTTGCTAGAGTAAAAGTGGGACGACTGGATCCTCATGCCACTCCAGACAAACAGCTGACTCTGAAAGATGATCAAATTGTGTGGCATGGAAACTTCAATCAGGTGAGACATTTGGACTGGTTTTTGATTTTTCTTTTTCAATTTAGGAATGAAAACATATGCTGAAATAAACTTTGTTCTCTTTGTGTGCCTTTTCTTACTATTTTCTAGTAGGTTACAATATTTATTCTCCTTTGAATTAATCTTGAAACCTTCTGTCAACAAAAATAAATAAATAAAAAGATATGGGGTTTTCTAGTGAACGATGACTCATGACGATCGCACCTTATCAAGCTCTGATGGGGTGAGTCGGATCTGGGCGGCAGGGAGGGGGATTGGCTGGTCCCAACCTCCCCATGAAGCTCTGACAGTGGGCTTCTAGCCTGGAGCGCAGAAGGGGCTGCTCCTGAAGTTCCAGCTTGGGGGCACAGTGCTCCTTTTTGCTCTGATAGGTCCCGCTGTCCCGAGCGCTGTTCCCTCTAAGCTGAGTTAGTGTGAGCTAGCTCAGAGTTTTTTAGCCTTCAGTTCACACATTTTTGTCTTAGCTCAGGAAGGATGGCTACAGAGCAAACCAATTTAATGCAGTAGCCAAATCGCTCGCTCACAACTTTAATGCCAGTAACTCACAAAGTAGAATTTTTAGCCGGATTCAGGTGATTAACACCCTTGTCAAAGCGGAATATATCTGAGCTAAGCAGTTACAACATAGTAAAGATCTCAGAACTTTACCTAAGTATAAACAATGTCTCAGTGTGGGAGTAAAATGGCATCCAGAGGCATAGGCTCTACAGGAAATGCCAGCACAACATCACCAGTCACAAGACCAGAAAATACCAGCGAGTTAGCTACTGCAATTTCTGAAGCCATATGCTCTCTGCTGGACCAGCTTATGAACCTCAACCAAAAATTCGACACTTTACAGAAAGAGCTCAAGGAAGCTGCAGTTAAATCAGAGAAGTCAGCCAAAAAGATAAAAAGGTTGAAATTAAAACCAACGAAATAGACCAGAGAATGGACAAAGTGGGAAAAGAAAGAACTTCTGAAAAGCAACAACTTCTAATGCTACAAATGGAAAGATCATCTTTCACCTTGAGATTTCAAAGGGTGCCAAAGAAAAAAGATGAGAACTTAAAAGAAATTATAAGCAAAGCAATGTCCCCCTTAATCAGTAACAAACCTGAATTAATACAAGCAGATATTGATATGATCTACAGAACTTATTCAGAGTTTGTAAAAAAAAGATCTCCCAGGGGAAATGTTTGTAAAATTTGCAAAAAGATCAATAAGAGACTCAATACTTAAAGCATCTACAGCGACAACAGTCAAAATTCAAGAAAAGTAGATAAAAATATTGAAAGATGCCTTGACCTGGGCTGACCAGGGTCAAGTGAGGGGGGAAGCAGTACAGAAATATTACATAATTCCTCCAAAAGATCAATGTCCAATACAGATGGATTTTTCCAGAAGGACTTATATTCAACTTTAAGGAGAAGAAGGAAAAGATTGACTCTCTATTAAAAGCAGAACTCTTTTGTAAACAGCAACAATCTTCAACCAAACAAAGAAATGGAGCAGAGGAAGAAAAGGCAACAGAAAAAAAAACAGTGAACAACAGAAATCCGATACGGATAGTTCATAGTCTTTGGGTGAAATCTTTGGCTCTGACTCAAATTCGTATTTAGGAGCTGCGGCCCCTAAATCTTTTAAAGTAAATCTCCCCTGGCAAAAGAAGAAGAAAACCAAAGCTAAGAAGAAATCTAAGTGAAGATCTGAGATTATCTATGTTGACATTTAATTTACTTATATTCTCAACCAGATGTGATGTAATATCAAAAATGTCTTTATGTTATTTCTATTTAAACAGTTTTATTAGATTTTAAAGAATTGAATGTAATTTTTAGCATGTAGAGCTTTTGATTAGCCTATCAAAGGTTCTTGGTACTCTCTTTGTAGTTTTAGTTTTGTAGGGTATAGTTTTTGTCACTGGAGAAGACCCTGATGCTGGGAAAGATTGAAGGTCAAAGAAGATGGAGACGGCAAAGGATGAGATGGTTAGACAGTGTCATAGATGCAACGAACATGAAGCTGAGCAAAATTCAGAGGATAGCAGAAGACAGGAAGGCCTGGCGTGATCTGGTCCATGGGGTCGCGAAGAGTCAGACTCGACTGTGCGACTGAACAAGAACAACAAAAGAAAGAAAAGCAATAAAAAGTATATAAAACAATAAATCAGTATGAGAGATCAGCAAAACAATCTTAGATACAGGTATTATAAACCATGGTAAATTCCTCTGATTCTTTTCAGAATTGCAGTGAGATCCTGGCAAACTATGTGGCCTGCTGAATTTATTTAGGAATTCAGCCACTTTATTTGAGACAAGGGTCAAGGAACAGGGAATACCCAACTAAAGCATATACAAGCACTTTTTATTATTTGATTAATGAATACCATTGGTACTATCTCAGAGCTACTCTGTAGCCAGCTGTTATCTTCAGTGGCAGAAAACAGAACTTGCACATTACTTTCTCCTATTTCCCACGTTAAGATACTAGTGAACTGCTATCATAAAACAATTCTCCCTCATTTACAGGATTGTGGAGAATGGAAATACCTTACAATGTAGAAATTCCTAAATTCCCAGTTTAATTTTTTTTTAACATAACCTTCAGCTATTCAGATTTGTGCTTCGTGGTCCAGTTCCATTTGAAGGTAATATACTCTGAAAAAGGGGGATGGGGTTGACATAATTGTCATTTCTGTTCTGAGATTACTGATTTCTTGTTCTCAAGTCTAGTTTGCACAGAATTCTGTATCTGAAAAATTTGGAAGATGAAGAACCTTTGTCACACCTTTGCCAGGCATCCTGGGAACTCTACATTGAACACAATCCCATATGGTGCTTTTGAAGAAATGCATTGTCTCTTGGAGGGTTGGCAAGCAGCAAAAGCCTTCCCTGTGCATTTTACCAGGGTTTTTTTGACTCTAGTCAGAGGAGGAAGTCCATTCACTGGTACACCAACTCACCTCCTTACAAATGCTAATGAATCCAGCAGGAAAGGCAATGGTACGATAAGCATTCCCCCTTTCTCTCCCCTCTTCAGGCAAAGAGCAGAGAGTTGGAGGTGTAAAATGGTAGAGAGGCTTCAGGAAGTGGCCTCTAGAGACAATGGGAAAAGAAGCCTTGACCTGGGCTGACCAGGGTCAAGTGAGGGGGGAGACAGAGATTTAATAAAACTTCCTTGCAGGGGGAAGCAGTTTTTTTTCCCCCCTTGGGATACTAAGCTGAACAGACTTCTTGTCTGAGGTGGGGAGCAGGCAGCCATTTTGGGCCATGTCGCTGGCCTAAAGAGCTGGGAGAAACCTTTAAGAAAATGATAGATCTTTAGAGAACTACAACACCTAAGATAAAGAGCCTGTCCTATATTTTACCATCAGATAAGGCACGTATAGCTGAGAGGGACAGAAGATTTCTTTTGTTCTTCCTTGCTTCAGTCTGATGCGGTGCTACAAATATGCTTGTAAGCATTTTCTTTTAAATAAATATTTTAAACTGTTGATGGGAGGAGTGGTTCTCAGTACCACATTGGCCCCCCACTGTTTCAGATATGCTATTTTTAAAAAGTGAGACCCAGGAAGGGGGAAAGGCATGCAGTGGGTAACTGGCTGTTCCCCCAGGGGTGCACAAAGCAGTAAACTATCCTCGTGGTAGCCAGGTGCTGGGTTGGTGGGAGACATAGAGGTGAGGCCTCTGAGCTAGGAAGGGAAGCTGAGGGTCCTGATCCCCTCAGTGGGAAATCCCTATTTTGATCAGGTTCTGATGGTGGTGGTGGCTACATGAGAGTAAAAAGGGAAAGGCCCTTTAGGGAGATGGAAACCCCCTAGGAGGGCAGGGCAGAAATGGGGCCTATAGGCCAGAGCAGGCAGATTCTGCTACAGTGCTGGTAGACTGTACCGTCAAGTTGCAGTTGTCTTGAGTGACCCCACAGAATTTTCAAGGGAAGATATGAACAGAGATGGTTTACCATCGACTGACTTTTTGTAGCAACCCTGGGGTTCCCTGGTGGTTTCTCATTCAAGAAGTAACCATGTCCTACCATCCAAATCATACTAGCCTGAGGTGCATATACATTGTTCAAATATCCTTTATTTTTAATTGCTTATTTTCATCTAAATATTTACACTTTCTGTCGTACCAAAAGTAGAACGTGATGGTTACCATTTCTGCTTTGTGTATTTTCACTGATCACAGATCAGTCACCAAGCTAGTGCCAATCATGACAGAAAGCCTCCTGCTTTGTACTTAGTGCAAATCTGGTCTTTCTGATGTCATCATTTCTTGCCAAAAAAACATTTATGGTAGGCCACCAATTATCAAAAAACAATTACTTGATGCTAACCCCCTTTCAATTGATGGACAGGTGCTTCCCATTTCTGTCTGCAATGACCAATGCCAGCCTGGCTATAGCAAGACAAAGAAGGAGGGAAAGAAATTTTGCTGCTATAGTTGTACTCGATGTTCAGAAGGGATGATCTCTGAGCAGAAAGGTAGGAGGCACACTGTAAAACATTCTTTTTTATGAAATAGATTTTTATTGTGAAACTTTATATCTTTGAGTAACTGGAAACCTATACCTTTCTGTGAAATAGATTTTTATTAAGTTTTTAAAATGCACAGAAATGGGGAAGGGGAAAGAACAAAAGTAATAATTTTCTGCATATAACTTTCCTCTACTTATCATTTCATGTTATACAAAGATAGACTGTGAGGTTTTAAAAGTTCATAAAAGCTTCTTAATATTATGATATTAGGAAGTTCATATCTTTATATTTCTCTCTTATCCAGTTATAAAATGGAGTCCATAGTCCAACAAAGTCTTCTTCCAATTGCCCTACTGTAAAACATTCTTGTCTAACTGCTAGATGATTAATTAATTAATTAATTAAAATCTTCCTAGCTCTGCTCAGCTACCATTTGGTATGCAAAAAAAAAGGGAGAAGAAAGGTTTTCATGGAAAAGAATGAAAATTCAGCAGCTCTGGAATGCTGGGAATACTGATGATGCTTAAAGGCCCTCAAAAATGCCAATAATTATTTATTCATCCAACCATTTATATCCTGCCTTTCCCCAAGGTTCAAAGTGGTTTGTAATAATAGTCCTCAGCTAAAGCCAAAAATAAAATAATCAGTCTGGCGCCCCCATGATGGCCCCATGCTCTAGGGGAGAGTCTAGCTCACCTAGTGAGTGAGCCGGCCCTGGCCTTTATACAAAGCTGGAGCCGTGATGGGAAAACCTGGTGCTCTACTTGATGCCAGATGGGCCACTCTAATTGGTGGGCAGCCAACAGATGGCTGCCTTACTGCTGTAGTTTCAGTTAGGCACAGCTCCATATTTCTTGCAAGTTGGAATTACCAGGAGAGGTAATTCTGACTTGCAAGAGATATGGAGCTGTGCCTATTTGGAATATTTTGATTGGGACCTCACTTGTACATGTGTATTCATTTTATGTTAATGAAGACTTTCCTGATTTACCTGACAAAGGAATAGATCTGAAACACTTATTATATTATCTGGAACGGCATTGTTTCCACTTGGAACAGATCTTATTTACTACAAGCCACAATATATAGTTGTTTGGACTTCAAATCAAAGATGTGTGATATTCATATAAACATTTTTTTTCTGAAGGAAGTCTGCTGCTTTCGAGATATGCTGTGACTTATTTTGGGTTTGAGTTTGTTATCACCCACTTTTGGATACTTGTTCTTTATTATGTTTGTGATACTACAATAATATATATATGAGTTTGGCATTTTTATTGACCTTGCTTTCTGGATAATTATTGTTGCATTTGTCTAGCGTGCTTTGACTACAGATTTGTTTGTGATTTCATTAGTCTTTTTTCTGTAGCCTCCCTTCTTGTTACCAGTGACCACTGTAGTTGGCATATAGGCACATATGGAAGAAGATGGTCCTTTAAATATGTGAGTCCCAGGACATGAAGGTCTTATGAACAGCACCTTGAACTGAACTAAGAAACAAACTGGCAGCCAACATAGCTTTTTCACGTATGTTCTCAGCAGCTATCCCCAAATAATAGTCCAGCTGACACATTCTGGACCAGTTGCAGTTTCTGGGTTATCTTGAGAGCAGATATATGTAGACTGCAATGCAAAGATATGGAAACCTCTTTTCCATGCATATCCATCATAGCCCTAAAGACACCTCTCCCCCAAAGAACTAATAAAGTTGAAAATTTAGACAATCTGATTATGGCCACGGAAGCCTCTGCCAGCTCAATTCTTATTGGGAAACCCAATGTAACTAAAGTAAGAGTTGTTCAGGTTCTTATGACTCATCCTAGATCCTTGAATCTGAAGGACCATTCATTTCCTTAATTCCCATCTCCTTCCACCTTCCTGCCATCCCATACAGCTTTTAATGATGTTGGGGCTTGTGGTTCCTGTGGATCACAAGGGTTGATATGGCCTTTCTTACAGATAGACACAGAGTCACTTTGTGGGTAGAATGAGAGATTGTCTACATCTCTCCCAGCCTCCCACTTCTATGTGGCTTTCCAAGTGAATGTTACAGTAGAATCAGATATACAAATAGAGCCTTCTATAAAGTGTTCTCCTCACAGTGTGTTGTGTAAAGGGAAGGAAGGCAGACTCTTGATGGCAATGCATTGGATGTCAGACAGAATACCACCAACAGTGCTAAATATAGCATCAGCTAAAGCCATGATCATATATGTGCTGAGAAGAAAGCAGAAGTAAATTAAGCTATTCTCTAGCTCATGTGAAAAAATATATCTTCCAGATCTCAAAATAGTTTCTTTGTTCTTCAGACATGGAAGCTTTTGACAAATGTCTACATGTTTACTATCCCATCCTGAATCACTGCATTCCCATGGTTGCAAGCTACCTCTCCTACAAATTGAATTTAGCAATCATCTTAGCTATGCAATGCTATCACAGAAACAAATATCCATCTGCATCCTTTTTCCAAATGTAGACCTCAGAACAAGAGGAAGGATGGAGTGAAAGAGACCCTTCCCGTGCTTGCATTGTCTGAAAGGCTGTCTACCTAGCAAGACATGAGCACCATTAGTTATACCATTGCCCCTAACAATTGACATGGAAATAGTGAAAGAGGGGGGAAAGAGGAGGAGGAAGAAAGGAGCTGCAGTATTTTCTAGCTTGTGTATATCATGGTCACCTAGATAATGGTCTTTTTATGCCTTCAGATATGGATGCCTGTGTCAAATGTCCAGATGATCATTATCCCAACAAAGGCCATAATGAATGCACCCCCAAGCTCACAAGCTACCTTTCCTACAGAGAGACTTTAGGGATCATCTTAATCCTGATGGCTGCATCTTTCTCTCTGGTCACACTGTTTGTGCTTGGAACCTTCCTGAAATACAAGGACACTCCCATTGTCAAAGCCAACAACCGAAGCCTCACCTATGTTCTCCTAATCTCTCTCCTGCTTTGTTTCCTCAACACCTTGCTCTTCATTGGACAGCCAGGGGAGGTGACTTGCCTTCTGCGCCAAACTACTTTTGGCATCATCTTCAGTGTGTCCCTTTCCAGCATGCTGGCCAAAAGCATTACTGTGGTTGTGGCCTTTGAAGCTACCAGACCAGGATCTCGTATGAGGAACTGGGTAGGCAACAAAATGGCACACTCTATTGTCCTTTCTGGGTCCTTTATTCAAATACTGATTTGTACTCTTTGGCTAAGTACTTGTCCTCCATTCCCAGATAAGGATATGCATTCATTGCCAGGGGAAATCATACTGGAATGTAAAGAGGGCTCTGCTACCATGTTTTACTCTGTCCTTGGCTATCTGGGCTTTCTGTCCATTGTCAGCTTCACTGTGGCTTTTCTATCCAGGAAGTTACCAGACAGTTTCAATGAAGCCAAGTTCATTACTTTCAGCATATTGGTCTTTTGCAGTGTTTGGTTATCCTTTGTTCCAACTTATTTGAGTTCCAAGGGGAAATACATGTTGGCTGTGCATATCTTCTCTATCTTGGCCTCCAGTGCTGGCTTACTGAGTTGCATCTTTTTCCCAAAATGCTACATCATTTTGCTGAGACCCAATATGAACAGTCGGGAGCAGCTATTAAAGAAAGTGTGAAAAATTCAGCCTTCTTTCTTGAAAGCAAAATTTTGGCTGAGTGTGTAAAAAAAAAGTCTCTGTTATTACTTCCTTATTGCGTAGTGCCACCGGTCAGAACCCTGGTCCAGTAGTTTGGTGGCAGTTTAGATTCAAGAAAAAATAGCAAGAGCAACCATAGTTTTAACTCAGGGAAAGTTTTCATGTAGATGAAGCTGTAAAGGGCTTTTAAAAAGAGCCAGTGTGGTGTAGTGACTAATAGCAGCAGAGTGTAATCTGGAGAACTGGGTTTGATTACCCACATCTCCACATGCAGCCAGCTGGGTGACCTTGAGTCAGTCACAGTTCTCTCAGAGCTGTTCTCTCAAGACCAGTTTTTTCAGAGCTCCCTCAGCCCCACCTACCTGTTTTCTGTTGTGGGATCAGAAGGGAAGGAAATTGTAAGCCACTCTGAGACTCCAAATGAAGGGTGGGGTATAAATCCAACTCCTCCTCCTCCTCCTCCTCTTCTCCCTCTCCCTCTTCTCCTTCTGCTGCCCCTGCTGCTGCTTGTAACATTTTTTCCCCCTTCACACTGTATCATAAACTTGCTCTCTATTTTTCTGAGCACTGTAGGACCCCTGAATCAGGACTTCAATTTATGCTGGGGACTCAACGTTAATCAGGTAGCATGCTCACATATCCTGAGTCTCCTTTGTTTCCCCAGGCTAACGGGCTCAGCTTAGGAGAGACGAGGAGGGCACACGAACAGTCTCTACTGCCCAGAGATTCATTCAGACTCCCGGTTCATAAAACATAATGGTTTATTTGGAGTGATTAAAACAAATAGGGGGAGTTTACAAAATAAAATAGACAATAGACAAAACCTAACCCTAACTATGCTAGCTACTCTAAATAAATGGTTTGTTGTTCCTTTCTCCCTGGAACTCCACCTCCGTTTTGGCTCGGCTACTTGCTTCAGGGTTTGCTCAGCCAAAGCTTGCTTGCTTGCAGACACTTGCAGTCTTCTAAGCAGCCCCTTCACCTGGACTATACCTCATGGTGAGCAGTTCAGGAAGATTCTTGCCAAGGCTCTTGACTTCTTCAAGGCCACGTGCAGCATTCCTGGCATTCATCACGCTGTCGCCTTCAGTCTCCTTGCTTGCTTGGAATGCGTAGTCCTGTGTATTCAGGCAAGTTCATGAGTCTTCCTTCATTCCTCCATCATGATTAATTCTGCCTCTAGGACTGGATCTTTATTCTTTGATTCCCCAATCCCCATCCCGGACTAATTAGGGATTGCTGCCTTAACCCAGCTGTTTCACATTTACTTGGATTACAGAACGTACTGATTCTGGCTACACTGATTCTGCAAGTCAGTATCTCTGGCATGACACACTGTTTATTTCTTGTTTAGCAGTCTCACAACTACCACTGTGGATGTGTGGTTTATCTGTTTGTTTATTAAGCTTTATTTTACTTTTATTAGAGTACTAAACATACAGAGATTAAACTCAGAAATAAAATGTACAACAAATAGTACTATGTATACAGAAATTAAACCCAGAGATGGAATATAAAATAAAGACCCTCTTTGACAAAATGAGTCCACCATTGCATTATTAGTTTTCAAATCAGTTCAATCTGTTGTATGTTCTTCCCATTCCTTAAAGCCATCTATTTGGTCATTTGGTAGGTCTCTGGACATTTTTGCCTCCATTCTTGGATAGTGGGAGCTGATTCCTGTTTTCAGTGCTTTGCCAGCCCGATTCTAGCAGCCATGAGAAGATGTAAAATTACTTTTAGAAACTGTTGGCACACAATCAGATAGGTGTCAGTTGTCAAAGAGAAATTAGTTACAAAGCCCACCTTCAATGCATCTGAACAAGACTGTCAATCATTTTTTGCATGTATACAAGTACACAACAGGAGGTATGAGAGTTATGACAAGTAGTGTCCAAAAAGCAAAGAACTCTGTTAGAGGAGAGATGATCACTCTTCTGTGGTGGTAGTTCAATTCCCCAATGTTGGGGGATCTTATACTGGCATGGTCTAAGCCAGTTAGTCACACCAACACGCAGGAGGCAGAGTAGCTAGACAAAAAAAAACCCCTTACTAATAAAGGGAACACTCTCAGCTCAGTGTCAAGCTGAAGAGTTCAATTGAATAACATTGTTACATCTTTTATACCCTCTGACGATGCTCCCATCATGATATGTCATGACCTCCCCTATGACATCAGCCAGGCATGCTCAGTTGAGTTTTCTTTGTTTAAGATATGGAGCATGCGTACTCGTAATCTCTTTGCCCAGGATTTTTGGACATGAGCAAAAAGGTTAGCACGCACAACCCAAGTTGTCATCACATTTACTAAATGCAGCTTTTGATAAATGTTGCAAACTCGTGTTCTCAGACATTTTCAGACTTTCATTTGAAACATGGACCCATGAAAAAAACTCTGTGTACATTGTTGCTGTTAGGCCAAACAAAGGAATCTTTTACTTTATACAAGGGTGCTCTCATGTCTGCATACCTCCCTAAAATGTTATTTATTTGTTATAATTTCAGAAGAAAGACTCATTGCTACATGACCACAGATGTTCCATCTATAATAATATGCATTTTAGAAGATCCAGACTTGTAACATTAAAATGTGTCTGAATGGTCAACTCTACACAAGCTTATTGTTCTATTGCATTCTATAGCCCCTTCTCTTCTTGAGGCTTCATGCTCCACACTTACTTTAAAAACTACAATTGCTATATGGTTAACCCTGCCCTTTGAATTACCCAAACCCAGCATTACCAATGAAGTCTTGTGTTATATTGAGTGATACAAGGTCATTCCTAGCTCCATCAGAGGCCCAAATGGATTTCCCCTTGTGAAGAATGTTTTATTATACTACAGTACATTGATACAACTGGAGACAAAAGAAGTCAGAATGATTCCAAATGCTCAGGTTTAGTCTTCACTGAGCCTCCTGTACTATTTGGGGGATAACTCTGAATGTTGAATTTGTAGTACGAATCTTGTTCACATAGCTTTGATACCGGTGTAACAGGCTGGATTCACCACCACCTCCCTGGCCAGAGTAACCCCTCCGGGGTTATTCTAGGCTAGGCCAGAGTAACTCCAGGGGGGTGAATCTGGCCTGTTACACCAGCATCACAGCACAACCAAACCTTTAAACCTCATATCTGGAAACATAATTCAAATTTGTCTCACTAAATAGTCTTAGGGAAGCCAATAATCTGGCAGGCTCAGTCCCCACTGTGGCAACTGAAGACTCCTTTTCTAACCATCTGAACAATACACCACACTGAATCTCCACAAAAAGAATCTGTGTATCTGAAAAGTGTTTTCTACTAAGGAAATATAAAGTGGGTAAATGCCAATGGTTCCAAATGGAAACACTCACTGATTTTTTAAACTGTTTTATATTATAACTAAGAGTAATGCCCGTTGTGGGAAGAAATACAACGAGATCTAGAACAAAGCTCCAGATGAGTGTCCCGACTGTGGCTGGTGGGGCGCCAGAGGGAAGCGGAAAATGGAGGGAGGCAAGCCATGTTTCTTTCCTTCTGCTTAGCTATAAGGCAGGGCT